>NW_027453968.1:17500-115479 GCF_040206685.1 Ascaphus truei
CACACACACACACACACACACACACACACACACACACACACACACAACACTGCACCTCTATACACACACACACAACACTGCACCTCTATACACACACACATACATATATGATATACACACACAGAGAAATGAGATACATATGTTATACACACACACACACACACACACACACACACACACACACACACACACACACACACACACACACACACACACACACTGCACCTCTATACACACACACACACACACACACACACACACACAACACTGCACCTCTATACACACACACACACACACACACACACACACACACACACACACACCACTGCACCTCTATACACACACACACACACACACACACACACACACACACACACACACACACACACACACACACACACACACACACACACAACACTGCACCTCCACACACACACACACACACACACACACACACACACACACACACACACACACACACCACTGCACCTCTATACACACACACACAACACTGCACCTCTATACACACACACACAACACTGCACCTCTATACACACACACACACACACACAACACTGCACCTCTATACACACACACACACACACACACACACACACACACACACACACACACACACACACACACACACACACACACACTGCACCTCTATACACACCCACACACACACACAACACTGCACCTCTATACACACACACACACACACACACACACACACACACACACACACACAACACTGCACCTCTATACACACACACACACACAACACTGCACCTCTATACACACACACACACACACACACACACTGCACCTCTATACACACACACACACACACACACACACACAACACTGCACCTCTATACACACACACACACACACACACACACACACTTCTTTGCAGTCTCTCCCCCCCCTCCCCCCCCCCCCCTCCCCCAATTCAACTGAATCTGCTCAGAAAATCTCAGTCAGCTCGGGAGGGGGAGGGGTCAAACCGTGGCTGATACTTTTTGACCAATCCCCTGCCATGTCTCAGAGCTTTTATTTAATTCAAACCAATCCCCTGCCCTGTCTCAGCTGTTCTGAAAGCTGATTGGCTGGAAATAAACAGATTGAACACTGCATTTTGCAAACTGCTGACATTCAGGGCATTACTGATTGGTTAAAATTCCGGGCATTATCCAATCAGAGAGCAGGGTTTTCAATAATGCCCTGAATTTTACTGCTTTAGCCTATAATATATATTATATACCGATATATCCCTGCATTATTATATAATGTGAAGCAATATATCACTGCGTTGTTATTATATTATATATCACTGTGTTATTATATATTATAGAGATATAAAAGGGGAGCACAGATAAAGGGACAAATAAATAAATCACCCCCTAAATGGGTTGGTATATGACCAGTGTACCACTGAGGTCAGACACAGTCAATGCATTCACACAGTGGTATAACGCGGGGTTAAACAGGTGACACGAGCATAGAATATGTGAATAAAAACTACTTACACGGCCATGTGTAAGTAAAGTGCGCTCAATGGTTTCTTGTCTTTGCCCTCTGTATAGAGGGGTGCTTTCCTATGCTCCCTGGCTGCACTGTGCTCCAGTCCCGGCTCAGGAGACTCCCCCAGAAATTAATGGGCAAACGTGGAGAGTGTATTAGGATAAAACACAGAGATTTATTCAATAGAAAATATACATACTCACATAATAATATTCCTCGGCAGTCCTGGCAGGGTTCGTCTTCCCCGCGCCAGACAGGTCCCTGCTACCGTGTCCGGTCTCCAGCTGAAACTACTGCTGGAACGCAAGCGAAACAGACAACTGCGGTGGCCGCCGAGTTCCAAAACTATCCAATGATTACAGCAACGCGTTTCACCGTATCAACGGCTTCCTCAGGCTCATAATGTCCTCCTATAGTCCTTTACTGGGTTTATATACCTTGCAGGAGATGGTGTAGGTAATTGAAACCTCCTCTTTTGGTTTATGGAGGGAAAGTTCATCACACTTCATGTAGCGCACATCGAGTCCGGCATAAATCAATGCACACCACAATGACTACGCTAAAAACATATCCTCCTCTGAGAACAGGACCCCAAACTCATACTAAAAACATCCCTGAGGATAAACAGGTGGAATGATAACAGGGATCCCCATAGGAAGGGACAGGGGTGCTGTGAGATGGGATTATATGAGGGGTGTTTTTATAACAGGGATCCCCCATAGGAAGGGACAGGGGTGCTGTGAGATGGGATTATATGAGGGGTGTTTTTATAACAGGGATCCCCCATAGGAAGGGACAGGGGTGCTGTGAGATGGGATTATATGAGGGGTGTTTTTATAACAGGGATCCCCCATAGGATGGGACAGGGGGACTGTGATATGGGATTATATGGGGGTGTTCTTAGAACAGGGATCCCCCCAAAGGAAGGGTGTGACGGTGAGTAAAAAAAGTAAAAGTATTCTGCCCGGTTTGGTGCCCCTGAGCTATATTGGGGAATTGCGAGTGTCAGCGCTTCAACCCAATTGTGGTATATGACTGCTTGTATAATAAAGATGTATGTGGTGTTACTGTTCCAGGAGTGCCAGCCAGCGGGATGTGCCAGCCAGCGGGATGTGCCAACCAGCGGGATGTGCCAGCCAGCGGGATGTGCCAACCAGCGGGATGTGCCAGCCAGCGGGATGCGTCAGGGGTGATTTTCCGGGAAAATGTTGTCAGGGTGTGTTTGGGTAGAAGGGGCCCATGTTGCGGGTAGCCCGAAACATGCACTCAGGAATCCCCCCAGATTCCTCAGGACATGAGGAACACAGACCACCGGATAAAATCCCCCCTAGAACGCAGGTTACAACTCACCGCCAAGTCCCCCTGCTTCAGCACAAACCAGAGCAGTACGACCGGGCAGGGAACTGGGTTACATTCCAGGTCCCGGGATATGCCCGAATCCCAGGACCCAGTGAGGGGTTCCGTAACCCTCTCCCCAGGGATAAGGTGGAGAGAGTTGTAGGGGCTAAATTTTAAGTTAAAGCGTAGAGTGTCAGCTCTGCAGCCAACTGCTGGCTGCAGTCCTGTGAAGGTATAAACTGTCTATATGCACCCTGCTATGAATAAGAGGGCCATATCACCGTATTAAGGGTTAATGAATACCCACAACCTACAAGGGGTTAACGTATATCCCCACACTCTACACAGGGTCCCTAGGATAAAGAGACCCGGCCCAAGTAATGCCCAGGTACCCTGAATCCAGTATAGGGGTTCAGGGGAAATCATATCATGTGTTAACTGTATGAATTATGGTAACAATGTTTTCTGAATAAGGGGGAAAAGAGAACAGGTTTTAACCATCCCCCAAGATTGATATGTTTGAAGTAAGGCCAGAGGAAGTCATTGAGCATGGCTAAGAACCCCATCTGTAGAGGAAGCAGAGGGAGCTGCTCCGCCTCTCAGCTTCAAAGAGTCAGTTCAAAGGCAAGGAAGTAGAGGTGTTGAACCTCTTGTTGGCACGCAGGGGTGAAGGAGACTGAGCGGCACCCGGTGAAAGAGCAGGATACCATATGCTAAGTGATAAGTGAGGGAAGATGGAGGTGGTCACCCATGCTCAGTGGCTATACTGAAGCCCTCCGTCAAGTTTTGCAGAGCCTAGCAAAACCTTGCCATAGGTGGGAGGTTTAGTTCCTACGCAGTGATTCGCTGCAGACTGAAAAGATAGGACATGTGAAAGTTTTAAACGTTTGTGCAGCCAGTGAGGAGTTGGTTCCATCAGGTAATAGATTCAGTTCCATCTTGTAAGAAGTTCCATCTGATTTATCTAAGCTACAGCGTGGGGTACAGAGACTATTTCATCGCAACTAAAGATTTGCATCCAGCTTCCAATATTTCTAAGGACTAAGTGTAGAGGGAGAAAGGGGGTGGCCCGGGATTAAAGGGGTTACACCCCATTTGGCCATCCCCTGACCTCACCAGGGAGACAAGGGGTTAACTGGGCTGAGGTCCAGAACTGTGATTTAACCCCTGTTATGACATGTAAATGTGTATTCCCCTGTTCCCCTGTTTTATTATAACATCTGGTTTAATCAGTGTCTGCATCACACACACACTAGGATCCATCCAGGAGCACAAGGGTTAATAGTTGTTTAGTGATTATAGCCCTTTGTGTAATTTTCCCGCCTTTTCAGCCACCATTTTGCAGGCTCCCATAGGCCGCCATTGAGGCTCCATGTGTTTCAATGGCGAATCTTGCTGTTGAGTCCTGTTTCCTGAGAAGACCAGCAGATGGCGTCCGAGAGGAAGAGCGGCGGTTTCCCATTGTAAGTCAATGGGCCCATTGACTTCAATGGAGAATCCTCGAAAGAGCTTTCCAGGAACGAGTTGGCTACCGTCCAAACCGCTTAACCGCAAAGCGGATACATTTTCAATAGGAGAGCTTTGATCACTTACAAGTCAAGTTCAACGACAAGTGGCGTGGGAATAAACAGTTCTAGAGCACCTAGAAATAAAATTCTTACTGCCCCTAGTTCCTAGACCTCCCCCCACTCGACCCCAACCGGGTCCCCGTATCCTGGACCCCCGATAAGGGTCGAACCGAGAAGAGCGGGTCGCGCCATAGGTTCCAATGGCGGCGGCAGAAACGGCTCAGGAAAACGGCTAAGTGTCAAAAGCTGAAATTTGGTAATCCATAGCTCCGGTTCCGGAGGGCCCAGAGGATCAGGGTTTGGGGTATCTGTAGCCACTGCTCCGGCATCGCTGCAGAACCATCCTTGACCCTCTTGGACCAACCCGACGGAGTATGGACCCCCTTGAAAGTTCGGGACTTTTCCCATAGACTCCAATGGCGGCCAATCTCCATTGACCGGCTACGGCGGAAAACCCCCATTGACTTCAACGGCGGCGTTGCCCCGTTGAAAGTCTATGGCGGCGGATTCCCATAGCCGCCAACGGCGGCGGTTTGCCATTGAAAGTCTATGGCGGCGGAGCCCGTTGTTTTCAATGGGGATTTAGTGAAAAACCGTGATTTAATTTACAGCGGAGATTTTTGTATTAAAATGTGAAACGGTTTTAAGTGTATTTGTGTATCTCCGGTTCCGAAGGTCGTTGCAAGTCGCAAATTGGACCATAGGGTGTCCCAGTTCCGGCATTGAGAACTGGGGAGTTTGGACCTGCTGGACCCAACTGAACCGGATATTTTAATATGTTCATGTTTTATCTTTCATACTGTGTTCCAAGGTATGGGTAAAACCCAGAGGAAATTCCTTTGCATACCAGGGTAGCATATGGCCAGAAAGGTGACCCAATGTCTAGGACTTAAGTATGGTTCAAAGGATTTTGTCACCTCCACTGTTTGCATGAGGGCGGAGATTACTCAAACCAGAGCAGTCTTCAAGTGTTCCATTTCACACCTCACAACAAAGAATATCCTGCCAGGAGTCCAATCTGGTAGACTAGCTGGCATTCCTGTTGCAGAGGGGTTACAGAAATGAGACCCCAGAGCTCTACTGCGCATGTACCAACAAGCAGGGGGGCATGTGTCAAAATGTGTTCCCACGTTAATGAGTGGCTAGAGTTAATTGAAGACCAATCCACTGTACTCAATGTTAAGGATAGGGCACAAAAGGTTTATAAACTGTGGTCCACCCTTTATCCTTGGTCTTCTGATATCATCTGAATTGTTACCTGATTGCGAGAGAATTGCTATGCTTCATACTTCTCATCCCCCAACCCCAAAGTAAGTGTACTTCTTGTCCGTTACTGTATTATTCGTGTGTTCACCTATCCAAAGGAATAAATATACTTTATTATATCTCAGCCTCGTTCAGTTCAACCCAGTGATTTGTGTAACCTTAATACCTGTGACAGGCTATCGTCACACTAAGGATTTGCTAGCTAATCCTGCATTGGGGGAACGAAAATATTACCTTCGGTGGATTAAGAGTGGTTGCAGGCAGTGCCACTAGCCAAGGACGGTTACACGGATCTTTTTGCGCATCACCCCGCGTTTGAGAATTGATGCCTAGAGACTTGATTTCTGTGGATTTAATTCCGTGGACATTTCATTTATTTTTGCCCCATCCCAGTAAGTGTTTATTTGTGATAATTTTGTAATTCAAGCTGTGTGTGTTCTTTCGGATAGCAAAACGACCTATAGCGCACAGGAGAGAAGAAAACAGAACACAGTGTCATCTGTAAGCACTAAATGTACATTCCTGCTATAAAGAAATGCACCACAAGATATCAATTTAATTAGGGCAAAAAGAAGATGGTCTCAGCTGGATATGTTCTTAAAATGAATCCACGCTTCCAATCTTCTTGTAAACTGGTGAGCTATGATAAGCTCCCAGATGGATATGATGAGATGGGATAAGGAAAAGAAAAAGAGAGAGAGAGAGACAGTGCTCTCAAGTACAAAACGTTGTACACAACATTTAGTTGTGCCGAGAGTCTTTCCATCAACGTAACATTATTTACTCTTTGAATTACCGTGCTCCTAGGGGGAGGGTTTATGTTTTTCCAAGCAGCTGCTATAGAGCAGCGGGCCACTGTGAATACAAAGGAAATCAGTCTACCCATAGGTGCCTGGAGACCGTCAACCGGTTTAGCTAAAAGATAGGTCAAGGCATCTATTGGTATCCTCAATTCTGTAACCTCAAATATCATGTTTTGTATCATGGTCCAAAACTTCTGTATGTGTGGGCATGCCCACCATATATGGACCCTGTCCCCTCTCATACCACATCCCCCCCAGCAGAGGTCTGGTGTTCCTGGAAAGATCTGGCTCAGCCTTCTCGGTGTTAGGTACCACTGAAATTATAGGATTTTATATATATTTTCTTTTGTGATTGTACAAATTGATGTTTTGGCTGCTGATTCCCAGATATCCCTCCAGTCGTCATTATCTATTTCTATATTGAGGTCTTCAGCCCACGTCAGCATGTAATTATGAGGTTGGGTAGTTGCATGAGATGCTATTCCCGTATATATGCCCAAGATTAAACCCCTCCTGTAGGCACCTTCCATGCACAATTTTTCAAATTTTGAGAGGTCTGTAAATTCTGCGTTTTGTGAGATCGTTTGTAAAAAATGTCGAATCTGAAGATAGCTGAATGTTTGTAAATCCTGTTTTTGTTTTTTTTTGTTTTAATTCCTGAAAGAAGAGGATCCTCCGCCCATCTATTAGATCTAACAGGGATCCCCCAAAGGAAGGGACAGGGGGGCTATGAGATGGGATTATATGGGGGGTGTTCTTATAACAGGGATCCCCCACGGGGTCAAAGCCGCCACGGGCCACAGATGCCACCAGGACACAGCCGCCACGGGGTCACTTCCGTCACAGGGTCACTGCCATTACGGGGTGCACAACTTCTTATTTAGCGCTCTATGGGAAATAGTGGGTCCCGAAACCAGGATAAAATATGGGGTGACGTTGCCCCAGTTCCCCGCCCTGTCTCTCTTCAGACATGATCTGCAGTAATAGGGCGTTTCTATAATCACACCCGCAAGCTGCCCCGGCCGCAGGGGGAGACTCTTCTGCTCCCACCACATTCCTTTTCCTGCATGGATCAGGTTTTACATTCAATGAGACCCCCAGATGAGAGCCTGGGACCTCCCATGTGCGAGAAATAACACTTAAAACTGTGTAACTCGTACCTTGGTGAAACCTCTGACACACGGGGGAATAAGGCCCAGAGGCAGACTATTGAGAATAGGGTGGGCAGTAAATACAGGGGAGTAGACTTGGATTTGGGGGATTCCTGCATTGCAGCAACCCCAGTGTATCTGCTGCTTCACTTGCCCTATACGGCCAACAGCACCCTCTGCAGGAGGCACCAAACCCACCACATTGCTCACAACTTTTCCTGTGCTCCCTGCTCTCCGACTCCCTGCTCTCCGACTCCCTGCTCTCCGACTCCCAGCTCTCCCTGTGCTCCCTGCTCTCTGACTCCCAGCTCTCCCTGTGCTCCCTGCTCTCCCTGTGCTCCCTGCTCTTCGATTCCCAGCTCTCCCTGTGCTCCCTGCTCTCCGACTCCCTGTGCTTCCTGTGCTCCCTGCTCTCCAACTTCCAGCTCGCCCTGTGCTCCCTGCTCTCCGACTCCCAGCTCTCCCTGTGCTCCCTGCTCTCCGATTCCCAGCTCTCCCTGTGCTTCCTGCTCTCCGACTCCCAGCTCTCCCTGTGCTCCCTGCTCTCCGCCTCCCAGCTCTCCCTGCTCTCCGACTCCCTGTGCTCCCTGCTCTCCGACTACCAGCTCTCCCTGTGCTTCCTGCTCTCCAACTTCCAGCTCTCCCTGCCCTATCTCTGTGCTCCCTGCGCTCCCTGCCCTCCGACTCCTAGCTCTCCCTGTGCTTGCTGCTCTCCGACTCCCTGCCCTCCGACTCCAAGCTCTCCCTGTGCTCCCTGCTCTCCAACTTCCAGCTCTCCCTGTGCTCCCTGCTCTCCCTGCCCTCTGACTCCCAGCTCTCCCTGTGCTCCCTGCTCTCCAACTTCCAGCTCTCCCTGCTCTCCCTGTGCTCCCTGCTCTCTGACTCCCATTGCTCCCTGCTCTCCCTGTGCTCCCTGCTCTCCGACTCCCTGCTCTCCCTGTGCTCCCTGCTCTCCAACTTCCAGCTCTCCCTGGGCTCCCTGCTCTCCCTGTGCTCCCTGCTCTCTGACTCCCTGCTCTCCCTGTGCTCCCTGCTCTCTGACTCCCTGCTCTCCCTGTGCTCCCTGCTCTCCGACTCCCTGCTCTCCCTGTGCTCCCTGCTCTCCGACTCCCAGCTCTCCCTGCCATCCGACTCCCAGCTCTCCCTGCCCTCCGACTCCCAGCTCTCTCTGTGCTCCCAGCTCTCCCTGCCCTCCGACTCCCTGCTCTCCCTGTGCTTCCTGCTCTCCCTGTGCTCCCTGCTTTCTGACTCCCTGCTCTCCCTGTGCTTCCTGCTCTCTGACTCCCTGCTCTCCCTGTGCTTCCTGCTCTCTGACTCCCTGCTCTTCCTGCTCTCTGACTCCCTGCTCTCCCTGTGCTTACTGCTCCCTGACTCCCTGCTCTCCCTGTGCTTCCTGCTCTCTGACTCCCTGATCTCTGACTCCCTGTGCTCCCTGCTCTCCGACTCCCTGCTCTCTGACTCCCTGATCTCTGACTCCCTGCTCTCCCTGTGCTTCCTGCTCTCTGACTCCCTGATCTCTGACTCCCTGCTCTCCCTGTGCTCCCTGCTCCCTGACTCCCTAATCTCTGACTCCCTGCTCTCCCTGCTCTCCCTGATCTCTGACTCCCTGATCTCTGACTCCCTGCTCTCCCTGGTCTCTGACTCCCTGATCTCTGACTCCCTGCTCTCCCTGTGCTTCCTGATCTCTGACTCCCTGCTCTCTGACTCCCTGATCTCTGACTCCCTGCTCTCCCTGTGATTCCTGCTCTCTGACTCCCTGATCTCTGACTCCCTGTTCTCTGACTCCCTGCTCTCCCTGTGCTTCCTGCTCTCTGACTCCCTGATCTCTGACTCCCTGATCTCCAACTCCCAGCTCTCCCTGATCTCTGACTCCCTGCTCTCCCTGTGCTCCCTGACTCCCTGCTCTCCCTGTGCTCCCTGCTCTCTGACTCCCTGCTCTCCCTGTGCTTCCTGCTCTCTGACTCCCTGCTCCCTGACTCCCTGCTCTCCCTGTGCTTCCTGCTCTCTGACTCCCTGCTCTCTGACTCCCTGCTCTCCCTGTGCTTCCTGCTCTCTGACTCCCTGCTCCCTGCTCTCCCTGTGCTTCCTGCTCTCTGACTCCCTGCTCCCTGACTCCCTGCTCTCCCTGTGCTTCCTGCTCTCTGACTCCCTGCTCTCTGACTCCCTGCTCTCCCTGTGCTTCCTGCTCTCTGACTCCCTGCTCCCTGCTCTCCCTGTGCATCCTGCTCTCTGACTCCTTGCTCTCCCTGTGCATCCTGCTCTTTGACTCCCTGCTCTCCCTGTGCTTCCTGCTCTCTGACTCCCTGCTCTCTGACTCCCTGCTCCCTGACTCCCTGCTCTCCCTGTGCTTCCTGCTCTCTGACTCCCTGCTCTCCCTGTGCTTCCTGCTCTCTGACTCCCTGCTCCCTGACTCCCTGCTCTCCCTGTGCATCCTGCTCCCTGACTCCCTGCTCTCCCTGTGCTTCCTGCTCTCTGACTCCTTGCTCTCCCTGTGCACTGCTCTCCCTGTGCTTCCTGCTCTCTGACTCCCTGCTCCCTGACTCCCTGCTCTCCCTGTGCTTCCTGCTCTCTGACTCCCTGCTCTCTGACTCCCTGCTCTCCCTGTGCTTCCTGCTCTCTGACTCCCTGCTCCCTGACTCCCTGCTCTCCCTGTGCATCCTGCTCTCTGACTCCCTGCTCTCCCTGTGCACTGCTCTTCTTGAGGAACTCAGCTCTTCTTGCTTACTCAGAATAATGCCCAGGGAGCAGCAGATACCTGCATATCTCTTCTGTGTGAGATCAGAGGTTAGGGTCAGTCAGGGTCTACATGCAGATGTGGTTAATGTTCTTGTGGACCCAACACAAGTTGTGAGAATCTGCAGGGACCCTCAAAACCGAGATTTCCATTAGAACAGTACCAATGCACACCCATCCCACTGCGCGCCCCTCCCACTGCGCGCCCCTCCCACTGCGTGCGCCCCTCCCACCGCGTGCCCTTCCCACCGCGCGCCCTTCCCACCGCGCACCCTTCCCACCACGCACCCTTCCCACCGCGCACCCTTCCCACCGCGCACCCTTCCCACCGCGCACCCCTCCCACTGCGCGCGCCCCTCCCACTGCACGCGCCCCTCCCACTGCGCGCGCCCTTCCCACCGTGCACCCTTCCCACCGCGTACCCTTCCCACCGCGCACCCTTCCCACCGCGCACCCTTCCCACCGCGCGCCCTTCCCACCGCGCGCCCTTCCCACCGCGCACCCTCCCCACCGCGCACCCTTCCCACCGCGCGCCCTTCCCACCGCACGCCCATCCCACTGCGCGCCCCTCCCACTGCGCGCCCCTCCCACTGCATGCGCCCCTCCCACTGCGTGCGCCCTTCCCACCGCGCACCCTTCCCACCACGCACCCTTCCCACCGCGCACCCCTCCCACTGCGCGCGCCCCTCCCACTGCGCGCACCCTTCCCACCGCGCGCCCTTCCCACCGCGCACCCTTCCCACCGCGCACCCTTCCCACCGCGCACCCTTCCCACCGTGCGCCCTTCCCACCGCGTGCCCATCCCACCGCGCGCCCATCCAACCGCGCGCCCATCCCACTGCGCGCCCATCCCACTGCGCGCCCATCCCACTGCGCGCG
Source organism: Ascaphus truei (assembly GCF_040206685.1). NCBI lineage: Eukaryota > Metazoa > Chordata > Amphibia > Anura > Ascaphidae > Ascaphus > Ascaphus truei. Next base: position 28,766 of record NW_027453968.1, read on the forward strand.
CCCTTCCCAACTCGCGCCCTTCCCACCGCGCACCCTTCCCACCGCGTACCCTTCCCACCGCGCACCCTTCCCACCGCGCACCCTTCCCACCGCGCACCCTCCCCACCGCGCACCCTTCCCACCGCGCACCCTTCCCACCACGCACCCTTCCCACCGCGCGCCCTTCCCACCGCGCGCCCTTCCCACCGCACGCCCATCCCACCGCGCGTCCATCCCACCGCGCGCCCATCCCACCGCGCACCCATCCCACTGCGCGCCCATCCCACTGCGCGCCCATCCCACTGCGCACCCATCCCACTGCGCGCCCATCCCACTGCGCGCCCATCCCACTGCGCGCGCATCCCACTGCGCGCCCATATAACATTCCAACCCTATTGCACGCACGTCCCTGACTGACTGTGACCATAGAACATCTCTGTGTACCAGCTACAGATAAAGGAGCCGGTCACCCTGGCAACAGTAGCCAGGGAACAGCTACGCATCATTATAGAGACATATATATATATATATAGATGTAGAGGTATCTGTACCGTGTTAGCCGAGCTTCATACACGCACCTTTTGTAAAGTGCTGTATACACTGTGGACACTTTATAAATGTATATTTTCTCTCTCTCTCTCTCATCAGTGTATCTCGAAAGCTCGCACAAATAAAAGCATTTAGTTAGCCACAGAACGGTAGAGTAGTACCCGTTGGTGATTATATATATATATAAAAAACAACATTACCATTCTCTCGTCCGGTGAAGAAAACGGGCACTCGGTTCAGAAATCATGAAAAACTGTATTGGGCATCTGAATAAAAAAGATAAGTCACCCAATCCTGGTGAACCGAGTGCCGTCTTTCTTTACCGGACGAGAGAATGGTAATGTTGTTTTTCTATTATTTGAGACTAGCACCTGTCTATATGAACCAGTACATTGAGTGCAAGCTGTGATGTTTGTTTTTATATATATATGCAAATATAACTGTATGCTCATCTGCATGTCTTAGGCAGGTCTGCAGCCCCTGCCTTTCCCCATTATCACCCAGCATACAGCACTTCCACTGCAGCAAGGGATTCTGGGAAATGACATGCAAATGAGCACACAGTGTCACTTTTGGTTTTACCTATCCCATAGCCTCTCTTGCATTCCCAGTAATATCAACCCCTCACTGATGAGACCCATCAAGGTCGAAACAGCTGTCTGTGGGTGGTTTTCTGGGTATGCACCTTAACCCTGGCTGTGCTCAAAGCTGTGACCATGCAGCAAGCTTAAGCCTATAGGGAACCATGTTAAAAATGGTTATTGAGGCAAAAAGTGACACTGTGTGCTCATTTGCATGTCATTTCCCAGAATCCCTTGCTGCAGTGGAAGTGCACAGTGTGCAAATAGATCAAAACGAACAGGCTAAGCTTACTGCACCATTTTCCTAAATAGGAGTTGGTGCTAGAGATATATTATGCAGACCTAAGGAAAAAGTAATGTCATTTCCCAGAATCCCTTGCTGCAGTGGAAGCACTGTATGCTGGGTGATAATGGTGAAAGGCAGGATGCAGACCTGTCTCTAAGGCCTCGGCCAGGCTCCCCGCTGGCGTGCTGAGGCGCGCTGAGGCTCAGGGAAAGCGGGTGCTTGCCCTGCGCGCTGTCAGTGGGCGGGCCGGGGGCGGGCGCGTTACTGGCCGGGGGCGGGCCAGTGGCGTCACGGAGCTGGTTCGCCCTCATTGGGCAAACCGCTCACGTGACCGGCCCTGCGCCGGCAAGCGGGGGAATTGTAAAATTCCCCTAAAACCTGCGCTTCCGCTCGAATTGCGGCTGTAGGGGCGCAGTGCTGAGCGGGAGCGCGCCTGGGCCCGCAAGCAGGGAACATGGCCGAGGCCTTAGGCATGTGAATGTGCTCACAAGTGATATTCTTTGTTGGATATATATATATATTATTGTAAATATGATCTTTATATATAGATCACAAGTCTTCTCACATATAACAGTTTAGAAATGCGAACTGTCAACTCCCAATATTTAATGTTTTGTCCTAAACCCTGTCCTGGTAGCATGGAGTCACCTCATGGGGTACGTGTCCCTGATGTCTGTGTATTAGGAGGGGGTGAGAGGTATGTGTCCCTGATGTCTGTGTATTAGGAGGGGGTGAGAGGTATGTGTCCCTGATGTCTGTGTATTAGGAGGGGGTGAGAGGTATGTGTCCCTGATGTCTGTGTATTAGGAGGGGGTGAGAGGTATGTGTCCCTGATGTCTGTATTAGGAGGTGGTACGGTATTTGTCCCTGTGTATTAGGAGTGGATGAAAGGTACGTGTTCCTGTGGTCTGTATATTAGGAGAGGAAGAGAGGTACATGTCCCTGATGTCTGTGTATTAGGAGTGGGTGAGGTATGCGTCCCTCATGTCTGTGTAGTAGGAGGGGGAAGGTATGAGTCCCTGTGTATTAGGAGGGGGTACAGTATGTGTCCCTGTGTATTAGGAGGGGGTGAGAGGTACGTGTCCCTGATGTCTGTGTATTAGGCGGGGACGGTACGTGTCCGTGTACACGGTGTGGTATATATGATGCTGTCACATTGCAGTATGGGGGAGGTACGGGTCCCTGTGTATTAGGAGGGGAGGTGCTCTCTGTTTCTCTGTAGAGCTGGGCTTCTCTTGCAGCAGCTTCTCACTCCCGGGCAGCCTCATTCTCCCAGGATGATGGGCCCCTGTGTCCTGCTGATGTCTGTCACCCTCTGTGTGTCTTTCATGAGGACTTTCAGCAAGGTACGTTTCCATCTCTCCATCCTGCATCTCTCTCCCTCTCCCTGTCTCTCTCCCTCTCCCTGTCTCTCCCTCTCCCTGTCTCTCCCTCTCCCTGTGTCTCTCCCTCTCCCTGTCTCTCTCCCTCTCCCTGTCTCTCCCTCTCCCTGTCTCTCTCCCTCTCCCTGTCTCTATCCCTCTCCCTGTCTCTCCCTCTCCCTGTGTCTCTCTCCCTCTCCGTGTCTCTCCCTCTCCCTGTGTCTCTCCCTCTCCCTGTGTCTCTCCCTCTCCCTGTCTCTATCCCTCTCCCTGTGTCTCTCCCTCTCCCTGTCTCTCCCTCTCCCTGTGTCTCTCCCTCTCCCTGTGTCTCTCCCTCTCCCTGTGTCTCTCCCTCTCCCTGTGTCTCTCCCTCTCCCTGTCTCTATCCCTCTCCCTGTGTCTCTCCCTCTCCCTGTGTCTCTCCCTCTCCCTGTGTCTCTCCCTCTCCCTGTGTCTCTCCCTCTCCCTGTGTCTCTCCCTCTCCCTGTCTCTATCCCTCTCCCTGTGTCTCTCCCTGTCTCTCCCTCTCCCTGTGTCTCTCCCTCTCCCTGTGTCTCTCCCTCTCCCTGTGTCTCTCCCTCTCCCTGTCTCTATCCCTCTCCCTGTGTCTCTCCCTCTCCCTGTCTCTCCCTCTCCCTGTGTCTCTCTCCCTCTCCGTGTCTCTCCCTCTCCCTGTGTCTCTCCCTCTCCCTGTGTCTCTCCCTCTCCCTGTCTCTCCCTCTCCCTGTCTCTCTCCCTCTCCCTGTGTCTCTCCCTCTCCCTGTGTCTCTCCCTCTCCCTGTGTCTCTTCCTCTCCCTGTGTCTCTCCCTCTCCCTGTGTCTCTCCCTCTCCCTGTCTCTCTCCCTCTCCCTGTCTCTGTCCCTCTCCCTGTGTCTCTCCCTCTCCCTGTCTCTCCCTCTCCCTGTCTCTCTCCCTCTCCCTGTGTCTCTCCCTGTGTCTCTTCCTCTCCCTGTGTCTCTCCCTCTCCCTGTGTCTCTCCCTCTCCCTGTCTCTGTCCCTCTCCCTGTGTCTCTCCCTCTCCCTGTCTCTCCCTCTCCCTGTGTCTCTCCCTCTCCCTGTGTCTCTCCCTGTGTCTCTCCCTCTCCCTGTCTCTCTCCCTGTCTCTCCCTCTCCCTGTGTCTCTCTCCCTCTCCCTGTGTCTCTCCCTCTCCCTGTGTCTCTCCCTCTCACTGTCTCTCTCCCTCTCCCTGTGTCTCTCTCCCTCTCCCTGTCTCTCTCCCTCTCCGTGTCTCTCCCTCTCCCTGTCTCTCCCTCTCCCTGTGTCTCTCTCCCTCTCCCTGTGTCTCTTCCTCTCCCTGTGTCCCTGTGTCTCACCCTTTTCCTGTGTCTCTCCCTATCCCTCTCTGTCACTCGCCCTCTCTGCGTCTCTCCCTCTATATGTGCGTCACTCTCCGTGTGTCGCTATACAGTGTGTGTCTTTCTCTCTGTGTCTCACTGTGTGAGTCTCTCTGTGTGTCTCTGTGTGCGTGTGTGTCTGTCTCTGTGTGTGTGTGTGGGTGTGTGTCTCTCTGTGGGTGTGTGTCTCTCTGTGGGTGGGTGTCTCTGTGTGTGTGTGTCTCTCTGTGTGTGTGTGTGTGTGTGTGTCTCTCTCTCTCTCTCTCTCTCTGTGTCTGTGTGTGTGTCTCTCTTTCTGTGTCTCTGTATCTGTGTGTCTGTCTGTGTCTCACTCTTTGTGTGTGTGTGTCTTTGTATCACTCTTTGTGTGTGTGTGTGTGTGCCACTGTGTGTGTGTGTGTGTCTCTTTGTGTGTGTCTTTGTATCACTCTTTGTGTGTGTGTGTGTGTGTGTGTGTGTGTGTGTGTGTGTGTGTGTGTGTGTGTGTGTGTGTGTGTGTGCCACTGTGTGTGTGTCTCTCTTTGCCTCTCCCTCTCTATCTGTTTTCAGCTCAATTTTCTGCCTCTATTTGTCAATCCCCCCTCTTTCTCTTCCTGTCTCCCCCTCTCTCTCCCCATCCCCCCTCTTTCTCTCCCCGTCCCCCCTCTTTCTCTCCCTGTCTCCCCCTCTCTCTCCCCGTCCCCCCTCTTTCTCTCCCCGTCTCCCCTCTCTCTCCCCGTCCCCCCTATCTCTCCCATCCCCTGTCTTTCTCTCACCATCCCCTTTCTCACTCTGTCCCCCCTTTCTCGCTCTTTCCACCCCCCTCGTCGTTCTCTCTGTCCCCTTCTTTCTCTCTCTGCCCCCCGCTTTCTCGCTGTCCCCCTCTGTCTCTCCCTGGCCCTCTATTTCTCTCTCTCCCCCATTTCTGCAGGTCCCCCCCACTGTACATTATCACAGAGTAGATGTCAGAGGCTTTCAGTGGATTCTGTTCCTTATTCAATCTGCCCAGTTTTCTGCGGCTTTGCTGCTGGACGATGTAATTAATGAATAATCCACCTCTGACCTCTTCCAGTTTACAGCTTAAATATATACGTACCCTTCCTACGGGAGGAACCCCTATATAAGAACACCTCCTCCCGGCCCTAACGTGCCCCTTCCTACGGGAGGAACCCCTATATAAGAACACCTCCTCACGGCCCTAACGTGCCCCTTCCTACGGGAGGAACCCCTATATAAGAACACCTCCTCACGGCCCTAACGTGCCCCTTCCTACGGGAGGAACCCCTATATAAGAACACCTCCTCCCGGCCCAAACGTGCCCCTTCCTACGGGAGGAACCCCTATATAAGAACACCTCCTCACGGCCCTAACGTGCCCCTTCCTACGGGAGGAACCCCTATATAAGAACACCTCCTCCCGGCCCTAACGTGCCCCTTCCTACGGGAGGAACCCCTATATAAGAACACCTCCTCACGGCCCTAACGTGCCCCTTCCTACGGGAGGAACCCCTATATAAGAACACCTCCTCACGGCCCTAACGTGCCCCTTCCTACGGGAGGAACCCCTATATAAGAACACCCCCTCACAGCCCTAACGTGCCCCTTCCTACGGGAGGAACCCCTATATAAGAACACCTCCTCCCGGCCCTAACGTGACCCTTCCTACGGGAGGAACCCCTATATAAGAACACCTCCTCACGGCCCTAACGTGCCCCTTCCTATGGGAGGAACCCCTATATAAGAACACCTCCTCCCGGCCCTAACGTGCCCCTTCCTACGGGAGGAACCCCTATATAAGAACACCTCCTCACTGCCCTAACGTGCCCCTTCCTACGGGAGGAACCCCTATATAAGAACACCCCCTCACGGCCCTAACGTGCCCCTTCCTACGGGAGGAACCCCTATATAAGAACACCTCCTCACGGCCCTAACGTGCCCCTTCCTACGGGAGGAACCCCTATATAAGAACACCCCCTCACAGCCCTAATGTGCCCCTTCCTACGGGAGGAACCCCTATATAAGAACACCCCCTCACAGCCCTAACGTGCCCCTTCCTACGGGATGAACCCCTATATAAGAACACCTCCTCCCGGCCCTAACGTGCCCCTTCCTACGGGAGGAACCCCTATATAAGAATACCTCCTCACGGCCCTAACGTGCCCCTTCCTACGGGAGGAACCCCTATATAAGAACACCTCCTCACGGCCCTAACGTGCCCCTTCCTACGGGAGGAACCCCTATATAAGAATACCTCCTCCCGGCCCTAACGTGCCCCTTCCTACGGGAGGAACCCCTATATAAGAACACCTCCTCACGGCCCTAACGTGCCCCTTCCTACGGGAGGAACCCCTATATAAGAACACCCCCTCACGGCCCTAACGTGCCCCTTCCTACGGGAGGATCCCCTATATAATAACACCCCCTCACAGCCCTAACGTGCCCCTTCCTACGGGAGGAACCCCTATATAAGAACACCCCCTCACGGCCCTAACGTGCCCCTTCCTACGGGAGGAACCCCTATATAAGAACACCTCCTCACGGCCCTAACGTGCCCCTTCCTACGGGAGGAACCCCTATATAAGAACACCTCCTCACGGCCCTAACGTGCCCCTTCCTACGGGAGGAACCCCTATATAAGAACACCTCCTCACGGCCCTAACGTGCCCCTTCCTACGGGAGGAACCCCTATATAAGAACACCTCCTCACGGCCCTAACGTGCCCCTTCCTACGGGAGGAACCCCTATATAAGAACACCTCCTCACAGCCCTAACGTGCCCCTTCCTACGGGAGGAACCCCTATATAAGAACACCTCCCGGCCCTAACGTGCCCCTTCCTACGGGAGGAACCCCTATATAAGAACACCCCCTCACAGCCCTAACGTGCCCCTTCCTACGGGAGGAACCCCTATATAAGAACACCTCCTCACGGCCCTAACGTGCCCCTTCCTACGGGAGGAACCCCTATATAAGAACACCTCCCGGCCCTAACGTGCCCCTTTCTACGGGAGGAACCCCTATATAAGAACACCCCCTCACAGCCCTAACGTGCCCCTTCCTACGGGAGGAACCCCTTTATAAGAACACCTCCTCCCGGCCCTAACGTGCCCCTTCCTACGGGAGGAACCCCTATATAAGAACACCTCCTCACGGCCCTAACGTGCCCCTTCCTACGGGAGGAACCCCTATATAAGAACACCCCCTCACAGCCCTAACGTGCCCCTTCCTACGGGAGGAACCCCTATATAAGAACACCTCCTCACGGCCCTAACGTGCCCCTTCCTACGGGAGGAACCCCTATATAAGAACACCTCCTCCCGGCCCTAACGTGACCCTTCCTATGGGAGGAACCCCTATATAAGAACACCTCACGGCCCAAACGTGCCCCTTCCTACGGGAGGAACCCCTATATAAGAACACCTCCTCACAGCCCTAACGTGCCCCTTCCTACGGGAGGAACCCCTATATAAGAACACCTCCTCACGGCCCTAACGTGCCCCTTCCTACGGGAGGAACCCCTATATAAGAACACCCCCTCACGGCCCTAACGTGCCCCTTCCTACGGGAGGAACCCCTATATAAGAACACCTCCTCCCGGCCCTAACGTGCCCCTTCCTACGGGAGGAACCCCTATATAAGAACACCTCCTCCCGGCCCTAACGTGCCCCTTCCTACGGGAGGAACCCCTATATAAGAACACCTCCTCACGGCCCTAACGTGCCCCTTCCTACGGGAGGAACCCCTATATAAGAACACCTCCCGGCCCTAACGTGCCCCTTCCTACGGGAGGAACCCCTGTATAAGAACACCTCCTCCCGGCCCTAACGTGCCCCTTCCTACGGGAGGAACCCCTATATAAGAACACCCCCTCACAGCCCTAACGTGCCCCTTCCTACGGGAGGAACCCCTATATAAGAACACCTCCTCACAGCCCTAACGTGCCCCTTCCTACGGGAGGAACCCCTGTATAAGAACACCTCCTCCCGGCCCTAACGTGCCCCTTCCTACGGGAGGAACCCCTATATAAGAACACCTCCTCACGGCCCTAACGTGCCCCTTCCTACGGGAGGAACCCCTATATAAGAACACCTCCTCACGGCCCTAACGTGCCCCTTCCTACGGGAGGAACCCCTATATAAGAACACCTCCTCACGGCCCTAACGTGCCCCTTCCTACGGGAGGAACCCCTATATAAGAACACCTCCTCCCGGCCCTAACGTGCCCCTTCCTACGGGAGGAACCCCTATATAAGAACACCTCCTCACGGCCCTAACGTGCCCCTTCCTACGGGAGGAACCCCTATATAAGAACACCCCCTCACGGCCCTAACGTGCCCCTTCCTACGGGAGGAACCCCTATATAAGAACACCTCCGGCCCTAACGTGCCCCTTCCTATGGGAGGAACCCCTGTATAAGAACACCTCCTCACAGCCCTAACGTGCCCCTTCCTACGGGAGGAACCCCTATATAAGAACACCTCCTCACGGCCCTAACGTGCCCCTTCCTACGGGAGGAACCCCTATATAAGAACACCTCCTCCCGGCCCCAACGTGCCCCTTCCTACGGGAGGAACCCCTATATAAGAACACCCCCTCACGGCCCTAACGTGCCCCTTCCTACGGGAGGAACCCCTGTATAAGAACAACTCACAGCCCTAACGTGCCCCTTCCTACGGGAGGAACCCCTATATAAGAACACCTCCTCACGGCCCTAACGTGCCCCTTCCTACGGGAGGAACCCCTATATAAGAACACCTCCTCACAGCCCTAACGTGCCCCTTCCTACGGGAGGAACCCCTATATAAGAACACCTCCTCACGGCCCTAACGTGCCCCTTCCCAAGGGAGGAACCCCTATATAAGAACACCCCTCACGGCCCTAACGTGCCCCTTCCTACGGGAGGAACCCCTATATAAGAACACCTCCTCACAGCCCTAACGTGCCCCTTCCTACGGGAGGAACCCCTATATAAGAACACCCCCTCACGGCCCTAACGTGCCCCTTCCTACGGGAGGAACCCCTATATAAGAACACCTCCTCACTGCCCTAACATGCCCCTTCCTACGGGAGGAACCCCTGTATAAGAACACCTCCTCACGGCCCTAACGTGCCCCTTCCTACGGGAGGAACCCCTATATAAGAACACCTCCTCCCGGCCCTAACGTGCCCCTTCCTACGGGAGGAACCCCTATATAAGAACACCTCCTCACAGCCCTAACGTGCCCCTTCCTACGGGAGGAACCCCTATATAAGAACACCTCCTCACTGCCCTAACGTGCCCCTTCCTACGGGAGGAACCCCTATATAAGAACACCCCTCACAGCCCTAATGTGCCCCTTCCTACGGGAGGAACCCCTATATAAGAACACCCCCTCACAGCCCTAACGTGCCCCTTCCTACGGGAGGAACCCCTATATAAGAACACCTCCTCTCGGCCCTAACGTGCCCCTTCCTACGGGAGGAACCCCTATATAAGAACACCTCCTCCCGGCCCTAACGTGCCCCTTCCTACGGGAGGAACCCCTATATAAGAACACCTCCTCACAGCCCTAACGTGCCCCTTCCTACGGGAGGAACCCCTATATAAGAACACCTCCTCACTGCCCTAACGTGCCCCTTCCTACGGGAGGAACCCCTATATAAGAACACCCCTCACAGCCCTAATGTGCCCCTTCCTACGGGAGGAACCCCTATATAAGAACACCTCCTCCCGGCCCTAACGTGCCCCTTCCTACGGGAGGAACCCCTATATAAGAACACCTCCTCTCGGCCCTAACGTGCCCCTTCCTACGGGAGGAACCCCTATATAAGAACACCTCCTCCCGGCCCTAACGTGCCCCTTCCTACGGGAGGAACCCCTGTATAAGAACACCTCCTCCCGGCCCTAACGTGCCCCTTCCTACGGGAGGAACCCCTGTATAAGAACACCCCCTCACAGCCCTAACGTGCCCCTTCCTACGGGAGGAACCCCTATATAAGAACACCTCCTCACGGCCCTAACGTGCCCCTTCCTACGGGAGGAACCCCTATATAAGAACACCTCCTCACGGCCCTAACGTGCCCCTTCCTACGGGAGGAACCCCTATATAAGAACACCTCCTCACGGCCCTAACGTGCCCCTTCCTACGGGAGGAACCCCTATATAAGAACACCTCCTCACGGCCCTAATGTGCCCCTTCCTACGGGAGGAACCCCTATATAAGAACACCCCCTCACGGCCCAAACGTGCCCCTTCCTACGGCAGGAACCCCTATGTAAGAACACCTCCTCACGGCCCAAACGTGCCCCTTCCTACGGGAGGAACCTCTATATAAGAACACCTCCTCCCGGCCCTAACGTGCCCCTTCCTACGGGAGGAACCCCTATATAAGAACACCTCCTCACGGCCCTAACGTGCCCCTTCCTACGGGAGGAACCCCTATATAAGAACACCTCCTCACGGCCCTAACGTGCCCCTTCCTACGGGAGGAACCCCTATATAAGAACACCTCCTCACGGCCCTAATGTGCCCCTTCCTACGGGAGGAACCCCTATATAAGAACACCCCCTCACGGCCCAAACGTGCCCCTTCCTACGGCAGGAACCCCTATGTAAGAACACCTCCTCACGGCCCAAACGTGCCCCTTCCTACGGGAGGAACCCCTATATAAGAACACCTCCTCCCGGCCCTAACGTGCCCCTTCCTACGGGAGGAACCCCTATATAAGAACACCTCCTCACTGCCCTAACGTGCCCCTTCCTACGGGAGGAACCCCTTTATAAGAACACCCCCTCACGGCCCTAACGTGCCCCTTCCTACGGGAGGAACCCCTGTATAAGAACACCTCACAGCCCTAACGTGCCCCTTCCTACGGGAGGAACCCCTATATAAGAACACCTCCTCACGGCCCTAACGTGCCCCTTCCTACGGGAGGAACCCCTATATAAGAACACCTCCTCACAGCCCTAACGTGCCCCTTCCTACGGGAGGAACCCCTATATAAGAACACCTCCTCACTGCCCTAACGTGCCCCCTCCTACGGGAGGAACCCCTATATAAGAACACCTCCTCCCGGCCCTAACGTGCCCCTTCCTACGGGAGGAACCCCTATATAAGAACACCCCCTCACGGCCCAAACGTGCCCCTTCCTACGGGAGGAACCCCTATATAAGAACACCTCCTCACGGCCCTAACGTGCCCCTTCCTACGGGAGGAACCCCTATATAAGAACACCTCCTCCCGGCCCTAACGTGCCCCTTCCTACGGGAGGAACCCCTATATAAGAACACCTCCTCTGTAACGAAGCATATGAGTAACACTGTGGCTAATACTATACACAATACATAAAGCTTGGCCCCCTGCAGACGCACTTACCAGAACTCCCTCCTACTGTCTCTGTACGTTCCCCCTACCTACCAATTAGACTGTAAGCTCCTCGGGGCAGGGACTCCTCTTCCTTAATGTTACTTTTATGTCTGAAGCTCTTATTCCCATGATCTGTTATTTATATTATCTGTTATTTGTTATTTATATGATTGTCACGTGTATTACCGCTGTGAAGCGCTATGTAATGTATTAATGGCGCTATATAAATAAAGACATACAAATAATTGCATGGTGTGTAGAGGAGCCGGGCTGTTGGGCGGGCAGATGTTTATCTTCACCCTCTTGTGCTCCACCACTGGCTTAGTTTTCCTTCTCGCTCCTCTGCAGCCTCTGGGAAGTTTGTCTCGTGTTGATCCTGGCGTCTCACGTCGGTTCCGCAGGAGCCTCCCAATGAACATTCCGTACGAGGCTGACATGACTTCCTACTCACCCTCGGAGCAGCTAAGTAACGAGGCTTTCTACCCTGAGATTAGCCAAGCGATGCTGGCCAGGCTGGCGGGATACCCCCAGGAGGAGCTGCTGGCTCAGGCCCTGGAGAGGATGGGGTCACCCCGCAGAATGGAGCAAGCTCAGGACACACTCTCCCTCCAGCAGCTAATTGAAGAAGGCCAGCGGAGAGATAAGGAGGCCATGTACCTCGCTAATCTCCTGCACCTGTGGAACCAAATCAACCAAGGCAGGGGATACCCTGAGCAACTGCAGGGGCTCAGAGGGCCTCTACAGGCAGAGGGGGGCTACCAGGGGCCATATCAGGACTACGATGAGACCAGTGCAGTCTCCAACCCCATCAGACCACAGGTCTCCAGGAACCAGATGTCACAAGCCCTGCAGGGTCGATATAGGCAGGATTTGGGGTTTGAGGGGCCTCCATCTCACCTGCAACTGGAGGAGCCAAATGAGGACGGGATGTCCATGGATGAAGAGTTGTTAAGGTAAGAGGAATTCACTTTCTTCACAGGAGTTATAAGATAGAAGAGATGGGAACAATCCCTCCTCGCTAGAGCCAAATAACACATTACTATTCCAGAAAACATACAGTAACCCACAGGCTGTCTGTCCTGTGCTAGGCAGTGACTGGGCTCTCATACACAGGCTGTGTCCTGTGCTAGGCAGTGACTGGGCTCTCATACACAGGCTCTGTCCTGTGCTAGGCAGTGACTGGGCTCTCATACACAGGCTGTGTGTCCTGTGCTAGGCAGTGACTGGGCTCTCATACACAGGCTGTGTCCTGTGCTAGGCAGTGACTGGGCTCTCATACACAGGCTCTGTCCTGTGCTAGGCAGTGACTGGGCTCTCATACACAGGCTCTGTCCTGTGCTAGGCAGTGACTGGGCTCTCACACACAGGCTCTGTCCTGTGCTAGGCAGTGACTGGGCTCTCATACACAGGCCCTGTCCTGTGCTAGGCAGTTACTGGGCTCTCTCATACACAGGCTCTGTCCTGTGCTAGGCAGTGACTGGGCTCTCATACACAGGCTCTGTCCTGTGCTAGGCAGTGACTGGGCTCTCATACACAGGCTGTGTCCTGTGCTAGGCAGTGACTGGGCTCTCATACACAGGCTGTGTCCTGTGCTAGGCAGTGACTGGGCTCTCTCATACACAGGCTCTGTCCTGTGCTTGGCAGTGACTGGGCTCTCATACACAGGCTCTGTCCTGTGCTAGGCAGTGACTGGGCTCTCTCACACACAGGCTCTGTCCTGTGCTAGGCAGTGACTGGGCTCTCATACACAGGCTGTGTGTCCTGTGCTAGGCAGTGACTGGGTTCTCATACACAGGCTGTGTCCTGTGCTAGGAAGTGACTGGGCTCTCATACACAGGCTCTGTCCTGTGCTAGGCAGTGACTGGGCTCTCTCATACACAGGCTGTGTCCTGTGCTAGGCAGTGACTGGGCTCTCATACATAGGCTGTGTCCTGTGCTAGGAGGTGACTGGGCTCTTTCATACACAGGCTGTGTCCTGTGCTATGCAGTGACTGGGATCTCATACACAGGCTGTGTCCTGTGCTAGGCAGTGACTGGGCTCTCATACACAGGCTGTGTCCTGTGCTATGCGGTGACTGGGCTCTCATACACAGGCTGTGTCCTGTGCTAGGCAGTGACTGGGCTCTCTCATACACAGGCTGTGTCCTGTGCTAGGCAGTGACTGGACTCTCATACACAGGCTGTGTCCTGTGCTAGGCAGTGACTGGGCTCTCACACACAGGCTCTGTCCTGTGCTAGGCAGTGACTGGGCTCTCATACACAGGCTCTGTCCTGTGCTAGGCAGTGATTGGGCTCTCATACACAGGCTGTGTTCTGTGCTAGGCGGTGACTGGGCTCTCATACACAGGCTGTGTCCTGTGCTAGGCAGTGACTGGGCTCTCATACACAGGCTCTGTCCTGTCCTAGGCAGTGACTGGGCTCTCATACACAGGCTGTGTCCTGTGCTAGGCAGTGACTGGGCTCTCTCATACACAGGCTGTGTCCTGAGCTAGGCAGTGACTGGGCTCTCATACACAGGCTCTGTCCTGTGCTAGGCAGTGACTGGGATCTCATACACAGGCTCTGTCCTGTGCTAGGCAGTGACTGGGCTCTCTCATACACAGGCTCTGTCCTGTGCTAGGCAGTGACTGGGCTCTCACACACAGGCTGTGTCCTGTGCTAGGCAGTGACTGGGCTCTCATACACAGGCTCTGTCCTGTGCTAGGCAGTGACTGGGCTCTCTCATACACAGGCTCTGTCCTGTGCTAGGCAGTGACTGGGCTCTCTCATACACAGGCTGTGTCCTGTGCTAGGCAGTGACTGGGCTCTCATACACAGGCTCTGTCCTGTGCTAGGCAGTGACTGGGCTCTCATACACAGGCTCTGTCCTGTGCTAGGCAGTGACTGGGCTCTCATACACAGGCTCTGTCCTGTGCTAGGCAGTGACTGGGCTCTCTCATACACAGGCTCTGTCCTGTGCTAGGCAGTGACTGGGCTCTCATACACAGGCTCTGTCCTGTGCTAGGCAGTGACTGGGCTCTCATACACAGGCTGTGTCCTGTGCTAGGCAGTGACTGGGCTCTCATACACAGGCTCTGTCCTGTGCTAGGCAGTGACTGGGCTCTCATACACAGGCTCTGTCCTGTGCTAGGCAGTGACTGGGCTCTCATACACAGGCTGTGTCCTGTGCTAGGCAGTGACTGGGCTCTCATACACAGGCTCTGTCCTGTGCTAAGCAGTGACTGGGCTCTCATACACAGGCTGTGTCCTGTGCTAGGCAGTGACTGGGCTCTCATACACAGGCTGTGTCCTGTGCTAGGCAGTGACTGGGCTCTCATACACAGGCTCTGTCCTGTGCTAAGCAGTGACTGGGCTCTCATACACAGGCTGTGTCCTGTGCTAGGCAGTGACTGGGCTCTCATACACAGGCTGTGTGTCCTGTGCTAGGCAGTGACTGGGCTCTCATACACAGGCTGTGTCCTGTGCTAGGCAGTGACTGGGCTCTCATACACAGGCTCTGTCCTGTGCTAGGCAGTGACTGGGCTCTCACACACAGGCTCTGTCCTGTGCTAGGCAGTGACTGGGCTCTCATACACAGGCTCTGTCCTGTGCTAGGCAGTGACTGGGCTCTCATACACAGGCTGTGTCCTGTGCTAGGCAGTGACTGGGCTCTCATACACAGGCTGTGTGTCCTGTGCTAGGCAGTGACTGGGCTCTCACACACAGGCTGTGTCCTGTGCTAGGCAGTGACTGGGCTCTCATACACAGGCTCTGTCCTGTGCTAGGCAGTGACTGGGCTCTCATACACAGGCTCTGTCCTGTGCTAGGCAGTGACTGGGCTCTCACACACAGGCTCTGTCCTGTGCTAGGCAGTGACTGGGCTCTCATACACAGGCTGTGTCCTGTGCTAGGCAGTGACGGGGCTCTCATACACAGGCTCTGTCCTGTGCTAGGCAGTGACTGGGCTCTCATACACAGGCTCTGTCCTGTGCTAGGCAGTGACTGGGCTCTCACACACAGGCTCTGTCCTGTGCTAGGCAGTGACTGGGCTCTCATACACAGGCTGTGTGTCCTGTGCTAGGCAGTGACTGGGCTCTCACACACAGGCTGTGTCCTGTGCTAGGCAGTGACTGGGCTCTCATACACAGGCTCTGTCCTGTGCTAGGCAGTGACTGGGCTCTCATACACAGGCTGTGTCCTGTGCTAGGCAGTGACTGGGCTCTCTCATACACAGGCTCTGTCCTGTGCTAGGCAGTGACTGGGCTCTCACACACAGGCTGTGTCCTGTGCTAGGCAGTGACTGGGCTCTCATACACAGGCTCTGTCCTGTGCTAGGCAGTGACTGGGCTCTCATACACAGGCTCTGTCCTGTGCTAGGCAGTGACTGGGCTCTCTCATACACAGGCTCTGTCCTGTGCTAGGCAGTGACTGGGCTCTCACACACAGGCTGTGTCCTGTGCTAGGCAGTGACTGGGCTCTCATACACAGGCTCTGTCCTGTGCTAGGCAGTGACTGGGCTCTCATACACAGGCTCTGTCCTGTGCTAGGCAGTGACTGGGCTCTCTCATACACAGGCTCTGTCCTGTGCTAGGCAGTGACTGGGCTCTCACACACAGGCTGTGTCCTGTGCTAGGCAGTGACTGGGCTCTCATACACAGGCTCTGTCCTGTGCTAGGCAGTGACTGGGCTCTCATACACAGGCTCTGTCCTGTGCTAGGCAGTGACTGGGCTCTCATACACAGGCTGTGTCCTGTGCTAGGCAGTGACTGGGCTCTCTCATACACAGGCTCTGTCCTGTGCTAGGCAGTGACTGGGCTCTCATACACAGGCTGTGTCCTGTGCTAGGCAGTGACTGGGCTCTCTCATACACAGGCTCTGTCCTGTGCTAGGCAGTGACTGGGCTCTCATACACAGGCTGTGTCCTGTGCTAGGCAGTGACTGGGCTCTCTCATACACAGGCTCTGTCCTGTGCTAGGCAGTGACTGGGCTCTCATACACAGGCTCTGTCCTGTGCTAGGCAGTGACTGGGCTCTCATACACAGGCTCTGTCCTGTGCTAGGCAGTTACTGGGCTCTCATACACAGGCTCTGTCCTGTGCTAGGCAGTGACTGGGCTCTCATACACAGGCTGTGTCCTGTGCTAGGCAGTGACTGGGCTCTCACACACAGGCTCTGTCCTGTGCTAGGCAGTGACTGGGCTCTCATACACAGGCTGTGTCCTGTGCTAGGCAGTGACTGGGCTCTCACACACAGGCTCTGTCCTGTGCTAGGCAGTGACTGGGCTTTCATACACAGGCTCTGTCCTGTGCTAGGCAGTGACTGGGCTCTCTCACACACAGGCTCTGTCCTGTGCTAGGCAGTGACTGGGCTCTCATACACAGGCTGTGTTCTGTGCTAGGCAGTGACTGGGCTCTCATACACAGGCTCTGTCCTGTGCTAGGCAGTGACTGGGCTCTCATACACAGGCTCTGTCCTGTGCTAGGCAGTGACTGGGCTCTCATACATAGGCTGTGTCCTGTGCTAGGCAGTGACTGGGCTCTCATACACAGGCTCTGTCCTGTGCTAGGCAGTGACTGGGCTCTCATACACAGGCTCTGTCCTGTGCTAGGCAGTGACTGGGCTCTCATATACAGGCTGTGTCCTGTGCTAGGCAGTGACTGGGCTCTCTCATACACAGGCTCTGTCCTGTGCTAGGCAGTGACTGGGCTCTCACACACAGGCTCTGTCCTGTGCTAGGCAGTGACTGGGCTCTCATACACAGGCTCTGTCCTGTGCTAGGCAGTGACTGGGCTCTCATACACAGGCTCTGTCCTGTGCTAGGCAGTGACTGGGCTCTCATACACAGGCTCTGTCCTGTGCTAGGCAGTGACTGGGCTCTCCTACACAGGCTCTGTCCTGTGCTAGGCAGTGACTGGGCTCTCATACACAGGCTCTGTCCTGTGCTAGGCAGTGACTGGGCTCTCATACACACAGGCTCTGTCCTGTGCTAGGCAGTGACTGGGCTCTCATACACAGGCTGTGTCCTGTGCAAGGCAGTGACTGGGCTCTCTCACACACAGGCTCTGTCCTGTGCTAGGCAGTGACTGGGCTCTCATACACAGGCTCTGTCCTGTGCTAGGCAGTGACTGGGCTCTCATACACAGGCTCTGTCCTGTGCTAGGCAGTGACTGGGCTCTCATACACAGGCTCTGTCCTGTGCTAGGCAGTGACTGGGCTCTCATACACAGGCTCTGTCCTGTGCTAGGCAGTGACTGGGCTCTCATACACAGGCTGTGTCCTGTGCTAGGCAGTGACTGGGCTCTCTCATACACAGGCTGTGTCCTGTGCTAGGCAGTGACTGGGCTCTCATACACAGGCTGTGTCCTGTGCTAGGCAGTGACTGGGCTCTCATACACAGGCTGTGTCCTGTGCTAGGCAGTGACTGGGCTCTCTCATACACAGGCTGTGTCCTGTGCTAGGCAGTGACTGGGCTCTCTCATACACAGGCTGTGTCCTGTGCTAGGCAGTGACTGGGCTCTCATACACAGGCTCTGTCCTGTGCTAGGCCGTGACTGGGCTCTCATACACAGGCTCTGTCCTGTGCTAGGCAGTGACTGGGCTCTCATACACAGGCTGTGTCCTGTGCTAGACAGTGACTGGGCTCTCACACACAGGCTCTGTCCTGTGCTAGGCAGTGACTGGGCTCTCATACACAGGCCCTGTCCTGTGCTAGGCAGTGACTGGGCTCTCATACACAGGCTCTGTCCTGTGCTAGGCAGTGACTGGGCTCTCTCACACACAGGCTCTGTCCTGTGCTAGGCAGTGACTGGGCTCTCATACACAGGCTCTGTCCTGTGCTAGGCAGTGACTGGGCTCTCATACGCACAGGCTCTGTCCTGTGCTAGGCAGTGACTGGGCTCTCATACACAGGCTCTGTCCTGTGCTAGGCAGTGACTGGGCTCTCATACACAGGCTCTGTCCTGTGCTAGGCAGTGACTGGGCTCTCACACACAGGCTCTGTCCTGTGCTAGGCAGTGACTGGGCTCTCATACACAGGCTCTGTCCTGTGCCAGGCAGTGACTGGGCTCTCATACACACAGGCTCTGTCCTGTGCTAGGCAGTGACTGGGCTCTCATACACAGGCTGTGTCCTGTGCTAGGCAGTGACTGGGCTCTCATACACAGGCTCTGTCCTGTGCTAGGCAGTGACTGGGCTCTCATACACAGGCTCTGTCCTGTGCAAGGCAGTGACTGGGCTCTCTCACACACAGGCTCTGTCCTGTGCTAGGCAGTGACTGGGCTCTCATACACAGGCTCTGTCCTGTGCTAGGCAGTGACTGGGCTCTCATACACAGGCTGTGTCCTGTGCTAGGCAGTGACTGGGCTCTCATACACAGGCTCTGTCCTGTGCTAGGCAGTGACTGGGCTCTCATACACAGGCTCTGTCCTGTGCTAGGCAGTGACTGGGCTCTCATACACAGGCTCTGTCCTGTGCTAGGCAGTGACTGGGCTCTCATACACAGGCTCTGTCCTGTGCTAGGCAGTGACTGGGCTCTCTCATACACAGGCTGTGTCCTGTGCTAGGCAGTGACTGGGCTCTCATACACAGGCTCTGTCCTGTGCTATGCAGTGACTGGGCTCTCATACACAGGCTGTGTCCTGTGCTAGGCAGTGACTGGGCTCTCACACACAGGCTCTGTCCTGTGCTAGGCAGTGACTGGGCTCTCATACACAGGCTCTGTCCTGTGCTAGGCAGTGACTGGGCTCTCATACACAGGCTCTGTCCTGTGAGAGGCAGTGACTGGGCTCTCATACACAGGCTGTGTCCTGTGCTAGGCAATGACTGGGCTCTCATACACAGGCTCTGTCCTGTGCTAGGCAGTGACTGGGCTCTCATACACAGGCTCTGTCCTGTGCTAGGCAGTGACTGGGCTCTCATACACAGGCTCTGTCCTGTGCTAGGCAGTGACTGGGCTCTCATACACAGGCTCTGTCCTGTGCTAGGCAGTGACTGGGCTCTCATACACAGGCTCTGTCCTGTGCTAGGCAGTGACTGGGCTCTCCTACACAGGCTCTGTCCTGTGCTAGGCAGTGACTGGGCTCTCATACACAGGCTCTGTCCTGTGCTAGGCAGTGACTGGGCTCTCATACACACAGGCTCTGTCCTGTGCTAGGCAGTGACTGGGCTCTCATACACAGGCTGTGTCCTGTGCAAGGCAGTGACTGGGCTCTCTCACACACAGGCTCTGTCCTGTGCTAGGCAGTGACTGGGCTCTCATACACAGGCTCTGTCCTGTGCTAGGCAGTGACTGGGCTCTCATACACAGGCTCTGTCCTGTGCTAGGCAGTGACTGGGCTCTCATACACAGGCTCTGTCCTGTGCTAGGCAGTGACTGGGCTCTCATACACAGGCTCTGTCCTGTGCTAGGCAGTGACTGGGCTCTCATACACAGGCTGTGTCCTGTGCTAGGCAGTGACTGGGCTCTCTCATACACAGGCTGTGTCCTGTGCTAGGCAGTGACTGGGCTCTCATACACAGGCTGTGTCCTGTGCTAGGCAGTGACTGGGCTCTCATACACAGGCTGTGTCCTGTGCTAGGCAGTGACTGGGCTCTCTCATACACAGGCTGTGTCCTGTGCTAGGCAGTGACTGGGCTCTCTCATACACAGGCTGTGTCCTGTGCTAGGCAGTGACTGGGCTCTCATACACAGGCTCTGTCCTGTGCTAGGCCGTGACTGGGCTCTCATACACAGGCTCTGTCCTGTGCTAGGCAGTGACTGGGCTCTCATACACAGGCTGTGTCCTGTGCTAGGCAGTGACTGGGCTCTCACACACAGGCTCTGTCCTGTGCTAGGCAGTGACTGGGCTCTCATACACAGGCCCTGTCCTGTGCTAGGCAGTGACTGGGCTCTCATACACAGGCTCTGTCCTGTGCTAGGCAGTGACTGGGCTCTCTCACACACAGGCTCTGTCCTGTGCTAGGCAGTGACTGGGCTCTCATACACAGGCTCTGTCCTGTGCTAGGCAGTGACTGGGCTCTCATACGCACAGGCTCTGTCCTGTGCTAGGCAGTGACTGGGCTCTCATACACAGGCTCTGTCCTGTGCTAGGCAGTGACTGGGCTCTCATACACAGGCTCTGTCCTGTGCTAGGCAGTGACTGGGCTCTCACACACAGGCTCTGTCCTGTGCTAGGCAGTGACTGGGCTCTCATACACAGGCTCTGTCCTGTGCCAGGCAGTGACTGGGCTCTCATACACACAGGCTCTGTCCTGTGCTAGGCAGTGACTGGGCTCTCATACACAGGCTGTGTCCTGTGCTAGGCAGTGACTGGGCTCTCATACACAGGCTCTGTCCTGTGCTAGGCAGTGACTGGGCTCTCATACACAGGCTCTGTCCTGTGCAAGGCAGTGACTGGGCTCTCTCACACACAGGCTCTGTCCTGTGCTAGGCAGTGACTGGGCTCTCATACACAGGCTCTGTCCTGTGCTAGGCAGTGACTGGGCTCTCATACACAGGCTGTGTCCTGTGCTAGGCAGTGACTGGGCTCTCATACACAGGCTCTGTCCTGTGCTAGGCAGTGACTGGGCTCTCATACACAGGCTCTGTCCTGTGCTAGGCAGTGACTGGGCTCTCATACACAGGCTCTGTCCTGTGCTAGGCAGTGACTGGGCTCTCATACACAGGCTCTGTCCTGTGCTAGGCAGTGACTGGGCTCTCTCATACACAGGCTGTGTCCTGTGCTAGGCAGTGACTGGGCTCTCATACACAGGCTCTGTCCTGTGCTATGCAGTGACTGGGCTCTCATACACAGGCTGTGTCCTGTGCTAGGCAGTGACTGGGCTCTCACACACAGGCTCTGTCCTGTGCTAGGCAGTGACTGGGCTCTCATACACAGGCTCTGTCCTGTGCTAGGCAGTGACTGGGCTCTCATACACAGGCTCTGTCCTGTGAGAGGCAGTGACTGGGCTCTCATACACAGGCTGTGTCCTGTGCTAGGCAATGACTGGGCTCTCATACACAGGCTCTGTCCTGTGCTAGGCAGTGACTGGGCTCTCATACACAGGCTCTGTCCTGTGCTAGGCAGTGACTGGGCTCTCATACACAGGCTCTGTCCTGTGCTAGGCAGTGACTGGGCTCTCATACACTGGCTCTGTCCTGTGCTAGGCAGTGACTGGGCTCTCATACACAGGCTGTGTCCTGTGCTAGGCAGTGACTGGGCTCTCATACACAGGCTGTGTCCTGTGCTAGGCAGTGACTGGGCTCTCATACACAGGCTGTGTCCTGTGCTAGACAGTGACTGGGCTCTCATACACAGGCTGTGTCCTGTGCTAGGCAGTGACTGGGCTCTCATACACAGGCTCTGTCCTGTGCTAGGCAGTGACTGGGCTCTCTCACACACAGGCTCTGTCCTGTGCTAGGCAGTGACTGGGCTCTCATACACAGGCTGTGTCCTGTGCTAGGCAGTGACTGGGCTCTCATACACAGGCTGTGTCCTGTGCTAGGCAGTGACTGGGCTCTCATACACAGGCTGTGTCCTGTGCTAGGCAGTGACTGGGCTCTCATACACAGGCTCTGTCCTGTGCTAGGCAGTGACTGGGCTCTCATACACAGGCTCTGTCCTGTGCTAGGCAGTGACTGGGCTCTCATACACAGGCTGTGTCCTGTGCTTGGCAGTGACTGGGCTCTCTCACACAGGCTCTGTCCTGTGCTAGGCAGTGACTGGGCTCTCTCATACACAGGCTCTGTCCTGTGCTAGGCAGTGACTGGGCTCTCATACACAGGCTCTGTCCTGTGCTAGGCAGTGACTGGGCTCTCATACACAGGCTGTGTCCTGTGCTAGGCAGTGACTGGGCTCTCATACACAGGCTCTGTCCTGTGCTAGGCAGTGACTGGGCTCTCATACACAGGCTGTGTCCTGTGCTAGGCAGTGACTGGGCTCTCACACACAGGCTCTGTCCTGTGCTAGGCAGTGACTGGGCTCTCATACACAGGCTCTGTCCTGTGCTAGGCAGTGACTGGGCTCTCATACACAGGCTCTGTCCTGTGCTAGGCAGTGACTGGGCTCTCATACACAGGCTCTGTCCTGTGCTAGGCAGTGACTGGGCTCTCATACACAGGCTCTGTCCTGTGCTAGGCAGTGACTGGGCTCTCATACACAGGCTCTGTCCTGTGCTAGGCAGTGACTGGGCTCTCATACACACAGGCTCTGTCCTGTGCTAGGCAGTGACTGGGCTCTCATACACAGGCTGTGTCCTGTGCAAGGCAGTGACTGGGCTCTCTCACACACAGGCTCTGTCCTGTGCTAGGCAGTGACTGGGCTCTCATACACAGGCTCTGTCCTGTGCTAGGCAGTGACTGGGCTCTCATACACAGGCTCTGTCCTGTGCTAGGCAGTGACTGCGCTCTCATACACAGGCTCTGTCCTGTGCTAGGCAGTGACTGGGCTCTCATACACAGGCTCTGTCCTGTGCTAGGCAGTGACTGGGCTCTCATACACAGGCTGTGTCCTGTGCTAGGCAGTGACTGGGCTCTCTCATACACAGGCTGTGTCCTGTGCTAGGCAGTGACTGGGCTCTCACACACAGGCTGTGTCCTGTGCTAGGCAGTGACTGGGCTCTCTCATACACAGGCTGTGTCCTGTGCTAGGCAGTGACTGGGCTCTCTCATACACAGGCTCTGTCCTGTGCTAGGCAGTGACTGGGCTCTCATACACAGGCTGTGTCCTGTGCTAGGCAGTGACTGGGCTCTCATACACAGGCTGTGTCCTGTGCTAGGCAGTGACTGGGCTCTCATACACAGGCTCTGTCCTGTGCTAGGCAGTGACTGGGCTCTCATACACAGGCTCTGTCCTGTGCTAGGCAGTGACTGGGCTCTCTCATACACAGGCTGTGTCCTGTGCTAGGCAGTGACTGGGCTCTCATACACAGGCTCTGTCCTGTGCTAGGCCGTGACTGGGCTCTCATACACAGGCTGTGTCCTGTGCTAGGCAGTGACTGGGCTCTCATACACAGGCTGTGTCCTGTGCTAGGCAGTGACTGGGCTCTCACACACAGGCTCTGTCCTGTGCTAGGCAGTGACTGGGCTCTCATACACAGGCCCTGTCCTGTGCTAGGCAGTGACTGGGCTCTCATACACAGGCTCTGTCCTGTGCTAGGCAGTGACTGGGCTCTCTCACACACAGGCTCTGTCCTGTGCTAGGCAGTGACTGGGCTCTCATACACAGGCTCTGTCCTGTGCTAGGCAGTGACTGGGCTCTCATACGCACAGGCTCTGTCCTGTGCTAGGCAGTGACTGGGCTCTCATACACAGGCTCTGTCCTGTGCTAGGCAGTGACTGGGCTCTCATACACAGGCTCTGTCCTGTGCTAGGCAGTGACTGGGCTCTCACACACAGGCTCTGTCCTGTGCTAGGCAGTGACTGGGCTCTCATACACAGGCTCTGTCCTGTGCCAGGCAGTGACTGGGCTCTCATACACACAGGCTCTGTCCTGTGCAAGGCAGTGACTGGGCTCTCATACACAGGCTGTGTCCTGTGCTAGGCAGTGACTGGGCTCTCATACACAGGCTCTGTCCTGTGCTAGGCAGTGACTGGGCTCTCATACACAGGCTCTGTCCTGTGCTAGGCAGTGACTGGGCTCTCTCACACACAGGCTCTGTCCTGTGCTAGGCAGTGACTGGGCTCTCATACACAGGCTCTGTCCTGTGCTAGGCAGTGACTGGGCTCTCATACACAGGCTGTGTCCTGTGCTAGGCAGTGACTGGGCTCTCATACACAGGCTGTGTCCTGTGCTAGGCAGTGACTGGGCTCTCATACACAGGCTCTGTCCTGTGCTAGGCAGTGACTGGGCTCTCATACACAGGCTCTGTCCTGTGCTAGGCAGTGACTGGGCTCTCATACACAGGCTCTGTCCTGTGCTAGGCAGTGACTGGGCTCTCTCATACACAGGCTGTGTCCTGTGCTAGGCAGTGACTGGGCTCTCATACACAGGCTCTCTGTCCTGTGCTATGCAGTGACTGGGCTCTCATACACAGGCTGTGTCCTGTGCTAGGCAGTGACTGGGCTCTCACACACAGGCTCTGTCCTGTGCTAGGCAGTGACTGGGCTCTCATACACAGGCTCTGTCCTGTGCTAGGCAGTGACTGGGCTCTCATACACAGGCTCTGTCCTGTGAGAGGCAGTGACTGGGCTCTCATACACAGGCTGTGTCCTGTGCTAGGCAATGACTGGGCTCTCATACACAGGCTCTGTCCTGTGCTAGGCAGTGACTGGGCTCTCATACACAGGCTCTGTCCTGTGCTAGGCAGTGACTGGGCTCTCATACACAGGCTCTGTCCTGTGCTAGGCAGTGACTGGGCTCTCATACACTGGCTCTGTCCTGTGCTAGGCAGTGACTGGGCTCTCATACACAGGCTGTGTCCTGTGCTAGGCAGTGACTGGGCTCTCATACACAGGCTGTGTCCTGTGCTAGGCAGTGACTGGGCTCTCATACACAGGCTGTGTCCTGTGCTAGGCAGTGACTGGGCTCTCATACACAGGCTGTGTCCTGTGCTAGGCAGTGACTGGGCTCTCATACACAGGCTCTGTCCTGTGCTAGGCAGTGACTGGGCTCTCTCACACACAGGCTCTGTCCTGTGCTAGGCAGTGACTGGGCTCTCATACACAGGCTGTGTCCTGTGCTAGGCAGTGACTGGGCTCTCATACACAGGCTGTGTCCTGTGCTAGGCAGTGACTGGGCTCTCATACACAGGCTGTGTCCTGTGCTAGGCAGTGACTGGGCTCTCATACACAGGCTCTGTCCTGTGCTAGGCAGTGACTGGGCTCTCATACACAGGCTCTGTCCTGTGCTAGGCAGTGACTGGGCTCTCATACACAGGCTGTGTCCTGTGCTAGGCAGTGACTGGGCTCTCTCACACAGGCTCTGTCCTGTGCTAGGCAGTGACTGGGCTCTCTCATACACAGGCTCTGTCCTGTGCTAGGCAGTGACTGGGCTCTCATACACAGGCTCTGTCCTGTGCTAGGCAGTGACTGGGCTCTCATACACAGGCTGTGTCCTGTGCTAGGCAGTGACTGGGCTCTCATACACAGGCTCTGTCCTGTGCTAGGCAGTGACTGGGCTCTCATACACAGGCTGTGTCCTGTGCTAGGCAGTGACTGGGCTCTCATACACAGGCTGTGACCTGTGCTAGGCAGTGACTGGGCTGTCATACACAGGCTCTGTCCTGTGCTAGGCAGTGACTGGGCTCTCATACACAGGCTCTGTCCTGTGCTAGGCAGTGACTGGGCTCTCTCATACACAGGCTCTGTCCTGTGCTAGGCAGTGACTGGGCTCTCATACACAGGCTCTGTCCTGTGCTAGGCAGTGACTGGGCTCTCTCATACACAGGCTGTGTCCTGTGCTAGGCAGTGACTGGGCTCTCACACACACAGGCTGTGTGTCCTGTGCTAGGCAGTGACTGGGCTCTCATACACAGGCTCTGTCCTGTGCTAGGCAGTGACTGGGCTCTCATACACAGGCTCTGTCCTGTGCTAGGCAGTGACTGGGCTCTCATACACAGGCTCTGTCCTGTGCTAGGCAGTGACTGGGCTCTCATACACAGGCTCAGTCCTGTGCTAGGCAGTGACTGGGCTCTCATACACAGGCTCTGTACTGTGCTAGGCAGTGACTGGGCTCTCTCATACACAGGCTCTGTCCTGTGCTAGGCAGTGACTGGGCTCTCATACACAGGCTGTGTCCTGTGCTAGGCAGTGACTGGGCTCTCATACACAGGCTCTGTCCTGTGCTAGGCAGTGACTGGGCTCTCTCATACACAGGCTCTGTCCTGTGCTAGGCAGTGACTGGGCTCTCATACACAGGCTCTGTCCTGTGCTAGGCAGTGACTGGGCTCTCATACACAGGCTGTGTCCTGTGCTAGGCAGTGACTGGGCTCTCATACACAGGCTCTGTCCTGTGCTAGGCAGTGACTGGGCTCTCATACACAGGCTGTGTCCTGTGCTAGGCAGTGACTGGGCTCTCACACACAGGCTCTGTCCTGTGCTAGGCAGTGACTGGGCTCTCATACACAGGCTCTGTCCTGTGCTAGGCAGTGACTGGGCTCTCATACACAGGCTCTGTCCTGTGCTAGGCAGTGACTGGGCTCTCATACACAGGCTCTGTCCTGTGCTAGGCAGTGACTGGGCTCTCATACACAGGCTCTGTCCTGTGCTAGGCAGTGACTGGGCTCTCATACACAGGCTCTGTCCTGTGCTAGGCAGTGACTGGGCTCTCATACACACAGGCTCTGTCCTGTGCTAGGCAGTGACTGGGCTCTCATACACAGGCTGTGTCCTGTGCAAAGCAGTGACTGGGCTCTCTCACACACAGGCTCTGTCCTGTGCTAGGCAGTGACTGGGCTCTCATACACAGGCTCTGTCCTGTGCTAGGCAGTGACTGGGCTCTCATACACAGGCTCTGTCCTGTGCTAGGCAGTGACTGGGCTCTCATACACAGGCTCTGTCCTGTGCTAGGCAGTGACTGGGCTCTCATACACAGGCTCTGTCCTGTGCTAGGCAGTGACTGGGCTCTCATACACAGGCTGTGTCCTGTGCTAGGCAGTGACTGGGCTCTCTCATACAGTACACAGGCTGTGTCCTGTGCTAGGCAGTGACTGGGCTCTCTCATACACAGGCTGTGTCCTGTGCTAGGCAGTGACTGGGCTCTCTCATACACAGGCTCTGTCCTGTGCTAGGCAGTGACTGGGCTCTCATACACAGGCTGTGTCCTGTGCTAGGCAGTGACTGGGCTCTCTCATACACAGGCTGTGTCCTGTGCTAGGCAGTGACTGGGCTCTCTCATACACAGGCTGTGTCCTGTGCTAGGCAGTGACTGGGCTCTCTCATACACAGGCTGTGTCCTGTGCTAGGCAGTGACTGGGCTCTCATACACAGGCTCTGTCCTGTGCTAGGCCGTGACTGGGCTCTCATACACAGGCTCTGTCCTGTGCTAGGCAGTGACTGGGCTCTCATACACAGGCTGTGTCCTGTGCTAGGCAGTGACTGGGCTCTCACACACAGGCTCTGTCCTGTGCTAGGCAGTGACTGGGCTCTCATACACAGGCCCTGTCCTGTGCTAGGCAGTGACTGGGCTCTCATACACAGGCTCTGTCCTGTGCTAGGCAGTGACTGGGCTCTCTCACACACAGGCTCTGTCCTGTGCTAGGCAGTGACTGGGCTCTCATACACAGGCTCTGTCCTGTGCTAGGCAGTGACTGGGCTCTCATACGCACAGGCTCTGTCCTGTGCTAGGCAGTGACTGGGCTCTCATACACAGGCTCTGTCCTGTGCTAGGCAGTGACTGGGCTCTCATACACAGGCTCTGTCCTGTGCTAGGCAGTGACTGGGCTCTCACACACAGGCTCTGTCCTGTGCTAGGCAGTGACTGGGCTCTCATACACAGGCTCTGTCCTGTGCCAGGCAGTGACTGGGCTCTCATACACACAGGCTCTGTCCTGTGCTAGGCAGTGACTGGGCTCTCATACACAGGCTGTGTCCTGTGCTAGGCAGTGACTGGGCTCTCATACACAGGCTCTGTCCTGTGCTAGGCAGTGACTGGGCTCTCATACATAGGCTCTGTCCTGTGCTAGGCAGTGACTGGGCTCTCTCACACACAGGCTCTGTCCTGTGCTAGGCAGTGACTGGGCTCTCATACACAGGCTCTGTCCTGTGCTAGGCAGTGACTGGGCTCTCATACACAGGCTGTGTCCTGTGCTAGGCAGTGACTGGGCTCTCATACACAGGCTCTGTCCTGTGCTAGGCAGTGACTGGGCTCTCATACACAGGCTCTGTCCTGTGCTAGGCAGTGACTGGGCTCTCATACACAGGCTCTGTCCTGTGCTAGGCAGTGACTGGGCTCTCATACACAGGCTCTGTCCTGTGCTAGGCAGTGACTGGGCTCTCTCATACACAGGCTGTGTCCTGTGCTAGGCAGTGACTGGGCTCTCATACACAGGCTCTGTCCTGTGCTATGCAGTGACTGGGCTCTCATACACAGGCTGTGTCCTGTGCTAGGCAGTGACTGGGCTCTCACACACAGGCTCTGTCCTGTGCTAGGCAGTGACTGGGCTCTCACACACAGGCTCTGTCCTGTGCTAGGCAGTGACTGGGCTCTCATACACAGGCTCTGTCCTGTGAGAGGCAGTGACTGGGCTCTCATACACAGGCTGTGTCCTGTGCTAGGCAATGACTGGGCTCTCATACACAGGCTCTGTCCTGTGCTAGGCAGTGACTGGGCTCTCATACACAGGCTCTGTCCTGTGCTAGGCAGTGACTGGGCTCTCATACACAGGCTCTGTCCTGTGCTAGGCAGTGACTGGGCTCTCATACACTGGCTCTGTCCTGTGCTAGGCAGTGACTGGGCTCTCATACACAGGCTGTGTCCTGTGCTAGGCAGTGACTGGGCTCTCATACACAGGCTGTGTCCTGTGCTAGGCAGTGACTGGGCTCTCATACACAGGCTGTGTCCTGTGCTAGGCAGTGACTGGGCTCTCATACACAGGCTGTGTCCTGTGCTAGGCAGTGACTGGGCTCTCATACACAGGCTCTGTCCTGTGCTAGGCAGTGACTGGGCTCTCTCACACACAGGCTCTGTCCTGTGCTAGGCAGTGACTGGGCTCTCATACACAGGCTGTGTCCTGTGCTAGGCAGTGACTGGGCTCTCATACACAGGCTGTGTCCTGTGCTAGGCAGTGACTGGGCTCTCATACACAGGCTGTGTCCTGTGCTAGGCAGTGACTGGGCTCTCATACACAGGCTCTGTCCTGTGCTAGGCAGTGACTGGGCTCTCATACACAGGCTCTGTCCTGTGCTAGGCAGTGACTGGGCTCTCATACACAGGCTGTGTCCTGTGCTAGGCAGTGACTGGGCTCTCTCACACAGGCTCTGTCCTGTGCTAGGCAGTGACTGGGCTCTCTCATACACAGGCTCTGTCCTGTGCTAGGCAGTGACTGGGCTCTCATACACAGGCTCTGTCCTGTGCTAGGCAGTGACTGGGCTCTCATACACAGGCTGTGTCCTGTGCTAGGCAGTGACTGGGCTCTCATACACAGGCTCTGTCCTGTGCTAGGCAGTGACTGGGCTCTCATACACAGGCTGTGTCCTGTGCTAGGCAGTGACTGGGCTCTCATACACAGGCTGTGACCTGTGCTAGGCAGTGACTGGGCTGTCATACACAGGCTCTGTCCTGTGCTAGGCAGTGACTGGGCTCTCATACACAGGCTCTGTCCTGTGCTAGGCAGTGACTGGGCTCTCTCATACACAGGCTCTGTCCTGTGCTAGGCAGTGACTGGGCTCTCATACACAGGCTCTGTCCTGTGCTAGGCAGTGACTGGGCTCTCTCATACACAGGCTGTGTCCTGTGCTAGGCAGTGACTGGGCTCTCACACACACAGGCTGTGTGTCCTGTGCTAGGCAGTGACTGGGCTCTCATACACAGGCTCTGTCCTGTGCTAGGCAGTGACTGGGCTCTCTCATACACAGGCTCTGTCCTGTGCTAGGCAGTGACTGGGCTCTCATACACAGGCTCTGTCCTGTGCTAGGCAGTGACTGGGCTCTCATACACAGGCTCAGTCCTGTGCTAGGCAGTGACTGGGCTCTCATACACAGGCTCTGTACTGTGCTAGGCAGTGACTGGGCTCTCTCATACACAGGCTCTGTCCTGTGCTAGGCAGTGACTGGGCTCTCATACACAGGCTGTGTCCTGTGCTAGGCAGTGACTGGGCTCTCATACACAGGCTCTGTCCTGTGCTAGGCAGTGACTGGGCTCTCTCATACACAGGCTCTGTCCTGTGCTAGGCAGTGACTGGGCTCTCATACACAGGCTCTGTCCTGTGCTAGGCAGTGACTGGGCTCTCATACACAGGCTCTGTCCTGTGCTTTGCAGTGACTGGGCTCTCATACACAGGCTCTGTCCTGTGCTAGGCAGTGACTGGGCTCTCATACACAGGCTCTGTCCTGTGCTAGGCAGTGACTGGGCTCTCATACACAGGCTCTGTCCTGTGCTAGGCAGTGACTGGGCTGTCTCATACACAGGCTCTGTCCTGTGCTATGCAGTGACTGGGCTCTCATACACAGGCTCTGTCCTGTGCTAGGCAGTGACTGGGCTCTCATACACAGGCTGTGTCCTGTGCTAGGCAGTGACTGGGCTCTCATACACAGGCTCTGTCCTGTGCTAGGCAGTGACTGGGCTCTCATACACAGGCTCTGTCCTGTGCTAGGCAGTGACTGGGCTCTCATACACAGGCTCTGTCCTGTGCTAGGCAGTGACTGGGCTCTCATACACAGGCTCTGTCCTGTGCTAGGCAGTGACTGGGCTCTCATACACAGGCTCTGTCCTGTGCTAGGTAGTGACTGGGCTCTCATACACAGGCTCTGTCCTGTGCTAGGCAGTGACTGGGCTCTCATACACAGGCTGTGTCCTGTGCTAGGCAGTGACTGGGCTCTCATACACAGGCTGTGTCCTGTGCTAGGCAGTGACTGGGCTCTCATACACAGGCTCTGTCCTGTGCTAGGCAGTGACTGGGCTCTCTCATACACAGGCTCTGTCCTAGTCCTAGTCAGGATATAGTCAGGACTATCTATACAACCAGGGTTTCTGGGAGAACTTAGGCTGTTGCTAGGCAACAGACAAACCAGAGAGGGAAGGATACATTTGTTGCAATGTTACACTGAACAGTGACCGGAATCACATCACAGGGAGAAATGTACAACTAGTTTCAGGGCAAGTGTGCCGGCATCCAGAGTGCAGAGAAAAAAAGATAATCCTGTTCCAGGACAAACGCCTTGTATTCTCTCGCTTGCTCCATTTTCTCACCACCTATTCTCTCCTAGACCCTCTACAATCTGGCTTCCGCACTGCTCACTCCACTGAAACAGCCCTCACTAAAATAACTGACGACCTCCATGCTGCCAAAGACAGAGGTCATTACACTCTGCTCATATTACTCAACCTCTCTGCAGCATTTGACACCGTGGACCACCCTCTTCTCCTCCACATTCTCCATACTCTTGGTATTCGGAACAAAGCTCTATCCTGGATCTCATCCTACCTCTCCCATCGTACTTTCAGTGTCTCTTCTGCTAACACCTCCTCCTCTATCAATCTCTCTGAGGGGGTACCCCAGGGCTCTATCCTGGGACCTCTTCTCTTTTCACACACGCTCCAGGTGACCTAATCACATCTCTTGGGTTCAAATATCTATCTCTATGCTGATGACACACAAATTTACTTTTCAACCCCTGACCTTACACCTGCTGTACAGACCAAAGTTTCTGAATGTCTCTCTGGAATATCATCCTGGATGGCCCTCCGACGCCTTAAACTTAACATGGCAAAACAGAGCTCCTCATACTTCCTCCCAAACCTGGCCCTACTACCTCCTTCCACATTACTGTTGGAAGTACGATCATTCACCCAGTAACACAAGCACGCTGCCTAGGGGTCACAATCGACTCCTCTCTCACATTCAAAAGGTAGCTTAAACCTGTCGTTTTTTCCTCCGCAATATCACAAAGATACCCCCTTTTCTCTGTTGTTCGACTGCTAAAACTCTGACTCAGGCCCTCATTCTCTCCCGCCTCGATTACTGTAACCTCCTGCTGTTCGGCCTTCCTGCCTCTCACCTGTCTCCCCTACAATCTATCCTAAATGCTGCTGCCAGAATCACTCTACTCTTTCCTAGATCGGTCACAGCATCTCCCCTCCTGAAATCCCTCTCCTGGCTTCCGATCAAATCCCGCATCTCACACTCCATTCTTCTCCTCACTTTTAAAGCTTTACACTCTTCTGCCCCTCCTTACATCTCAGCCCTAATTTCTCGTTATGCACCACCCCGACTCTTGCGTTCCACTCAAGGATGTCTTCTCTCTACCCCCTTTGTATCTAAAGCCCTCTCCCACCTTAAACCTTTCTCACTGACTGCCCCACACCTCTGGAATGCCCTTTCCCTCAATATCCGACTAGCACCCTCTCTATCCACCTTTAAGACCCACCTTAAGACACACTTGCTTAACGAGGCATATGAATAGCACTGTGGCTATCACACCTGATACATAAACCTTGACCCCCTGCAGACGCACTTACTAGAACACTCTCCTACTGTCTCTGTACGTTTTACCTACCAACCAATTAGACTGTAAGCTCTTCGGAGCATTGACTCCTTTTCCTAAATGTTACTTTTTATGTCTGAAGCACTTATTCCTATTACCTGTTATTTATATTATCTGTTATTTATATGATTGTCACGTGTATTACTGCTGTGAAGCGCTATGTACATTAATGGCGCTATATAAATAAAGACATACATACTCAGTGGAGATTAGTAGGGGCTCAGGAACGATTTGGTGATGGTTACTTCTGGTTTAAGAACAGTTGTGTACACATGATGGTGGTTAGTGACAGATGGTTTAGTGGCGGTTACCGTTGAAGAGGGAGTTAGTGACGTCCCTCACTGTGTGTCTGGATATGACGCGTCACATTATCTTGCAGGTACCTGGTGACACGTGTCCTCTCGGGAATAAATGAAGCGGAGATCCCACAGCATCTCTCGCCCTCACCCACCCGCCGCCTACGCCGCTCCCTGGAGGAGGAGCGTCTGGGAGAACACCCCAACCTCCTACGAGTCAAACAACTGGAGGATGGCAACGAAAACATAGACTCCGACTACGCCCCGCCCCCCTCTGGCCTGCTCCGCATGAAGCGAATCGGCAGACCTGTGAGGGAGGAGCTTACTCTTCCTACCCACCCCAAGCGCTATGTCCATCCCAGGGTCACAGAGCAGCTTCTGAAATACCTCCCTGAGTAACATATACTGTGTATATATATATACAGACACACACAGACACACACAGACACACACAGACACACACACAGACACACACACACACACACACACAGACACACACACACACACACACACACACACAGACACACACAGACACACACACACAGACACACATACACAGACACACACACACACACACACAGCGACATATACAGGAGAGAGAGAGCGAACGAGCGCACGGGCACATAGCGTGATACTGTTTGGCTTTAATAGTATATATATATATATATTTATATAAACGGAAATAGCCGTGTTAGTCCAGTTGTGATAGTGCAGAATAAATGAGTTCTTAGGAGTAACCCCTGCTTTAGCCATAGTTTCCTTTGTTAATCAGTATTACCGACCTGAGGAAGAGAGAACTCTCGAAAGCTTGTCCTATGATATAAATTATTAGTCCAATAAAAAAGGTATCACCTAATACTGAAGAACTCATTTATTCTGCAGAACTCATTTATACACACAGTATACACACACACACATATATATATATATACTGTATATATATATATAAAAAATATATTACTGTAACACAAACAATGGAGTAGCGCTGCACATGTGCCCTAACTATGTGCGATAGTGATAGGCATTGCAGGTGATGCAAATTAAAAAGCTATTATATTGGTACAAAAATCAATGGAGTGAGCAGATTTGGAATATGTGTAACGGCCCACTGATATTATAAATCTATATGAACCTATAACTTGTCGCACATAATTATAATGTAATTAAATGGAAAATATTGTTCAAACCAAACGATGAACTGGTATGTAGAAAGTCCAATAGAAAAAGCAATGTTGAATCCGACCAGGAGCAGGTTGCAGCTTCAATAATGGCGTTGCCACACCGGTAATACCTAACAAAGAAAAGAAAGAAAGAAGCGCAGGCTCCATAGTGTGATACCGTAGAGATAATTTAATCAATATAGAAAAATAATAAAAAAGGTCCCTTGGACATGCACTCACGAGATAAGCATCTCCCCTGCTGAAATCCCTCTCCTGGCTTCCGATCAAATCCCACATCTCACACTCCATTCTCCTCCTCGCTTTAAAAGCTTTACATTCTTCTGCCCCTCCTTACATCTCAGCCCTAATTTCTTGTTATGCACCTTCCCGACTCTTGCGTTCTGCTCAAGGATGTCTTCTCTCTACCCCCTTTGTATCTAAAGCCCTCTCCCACCTTAAACCTTTCTCACTGACTGCCCCACACCTCTGGAATACCCTTCCCCTCAATACCCGACTAGCAGTGCAGGAGGAGGGAGGAATGAGGCAGGGTGATGAGGGATTGGGGGAATCACACTGACCACAGCTGTGCTGGTATAACGCGCAGTTCAGGCTCCCTCACCAGTCACCACACCGCAGATGAACACACGGATAAGAGTCCCTGCTTCCTGAAATGGTTAACAGCCTCCGTATACCGCTGAATACCTCCTGTAGAGATTTGTGCCAGCACTCAGTTCTCTTATCCGTGTGTTCATCTGCGGTGTGGTGACTGGTGTGGGAGCCTAAACTGCGCGTTATACCAGCACAGCGGTGGTCAGTGGGACTCACCCAGTCCCTCATCTCCCGGCCTCATTCCTCCCTCCTCCTGCACTGTTAGACTTTCAACATCTTGCCTGCTCACAACACTGGGATTAACCCCCTGCACGCTGACAGACTGTTGCATACCCAGGCAGTGACGTATCCCACGATTGAGATTTATCTCACATATGCTGATTTTTATCTGATCTCTTGTGAGTGCATGTCCAAGGGACCTTTTTTATTATTTTTCTATATTGATTAAATTATCTCTACGGTATCACGCTATGGAGCCTGCGCTTCTTTCTTTCTTTTCTTTGTTACAAATATATATATATATATATATATATAAAAACACACACACACGCACACACCACACACACCACAATAGAAAGCAGGCCCACTTTAAACAGTCAATCCTGCAGGTGCCATCCCCCTGCAAGCGCTCCCCTCCCCCTGCAAGTGCTCCCCCCCTTACAAGCGCTCCCCTCCCCCTGAAAGCACTTGCCCCCCACTGCAAGCACCCCCCCTTCCCAAGCGCGCCCCTCCCCCTGCAAACGCTCCCCTCCCCCTGCAAGCGCTCTCACTGTGCTGCATCTAGCTAGAAGTTGTTCAGCTTTATATATACACATTGCACTACATACAAATATACATGATTCTGCATCAAAATGTATATTGCTCTGCCTACAGATATATAAAGCTCTGCATATATACATCTTGCTCTGTAATGTACAATGCACTTAACCCCATCACTGCCTGAGACACACTGCAGAGGAATGTATATCTGTATATAATACATGGTAATGTGCTGCTGAAACTGCCAGCAGTGGAGGGGTTAATAATATCTCACCCTTCAGGGGTGTGAGATAAACTGGGTGTTTATCACAAGCGTAAAATGGGCTTCACATCCAGGCAGAGACAGAATGTTCAGCCCGAGCGCCCCCGTCTCTGAGTGTCATTGTGCGACTCCGGGTGTTATTGTGTCATTGTGTGACTCTGGGTATCATTGTGTCATTGTGTGACTTCTAGTGTTATTATAACCGGATCATTAAATTCTCTCTCGGGTTCTCACTTTTCTCCCCAATTCTTTCATGGAAAAAGTCTCTGCGTCTGAGGTCTCCTCTGGGGTTATCTCTGTGTGTCACAGCTAAGTGACCACTTAGCCGCCCGGTGTCCTGGGCATCGCTTTATAAACCAGCAGAAAACTTGTTCTCTAAAGGGATGTAGAATTAACAGGACTGACTTTTGGGTTTGGGTGAAAATCTTTCATCTGCGCAGCGGAGGGGGGGGGATAGTTCTGTGCATGGGGAGGGGACAGGCAGCATGTCCCTGTGTGTGTGTGTGCAGTGACAGGAGGGGACAGGCTGCGTGTCCCTGTGTGTGTGTGTGCAGTGACAGGAGGGGACAGGCTGCGTGTCCCTGTGTGTGTGTGCAGTGACAGGAGGGAACAGGCAGCATGTCCCTGTGTGTGTGTGTGCAGTGACAGGAGG
Organism: Ascaphus truei; assembly: GCF_040206685.1. Taxonomy (NCBI): domain Eukaryota; kingdom Metazoa; phylum Chordata; class Amphibia; order Anura; family Ascaphidae; genus Ascaphus; species Ascaphus truei. The sequence continues at coordinate 65,012 of NW_027453968.1, forward strand.
GGACAGGCTGCGTGTCCCTGTGTGTGTGTGCAGTGACAGGAGGGGACAGGCTGCGTGTTCCTGTGTGTGTGTGCAGTGACAGGAGGGAACAGGCAGCATGTCCCTGTGTGTGTGTGTGCAGTGACAGGAGAGGACAGGCTGCGTGTCCCTGTGTGTGCAGTGACAGGAGGGGACAGGCTGCGTGTCCCTGTGTGTGTGTGCAGTGACAGGAGGGGACAGGTTGCGTGTCCCTGTGTGTGTGTGTGCAGTGACAGGAGGGGACAGGCTGCGTGTCCCTGTGTGTGTGTGTGCAGTGACAGGAGGGGACAGGCAGCATGTCCCTGTGTGTGTGTGTGCAGTGACAGGAGGGGACAGGCTGCATGTCCCTGTGTGTGCAGTGACAGGAGGGGACAGGCTGCGTGTCCCTGTGTGTGCAGTGACAGGAGGGGACAGGCTGCGTGTCCCTGTGTGTGCAGTGACAGGAGGGGACAGGCTGCGTGTTCCTGTGTGTGTGTGCAGTGACAGGAGGGAACAGGCAGCATGTCCCTATGTGTGTGTGTGCAGTGACAGGAGAGGACAGGCTGCGTGTCCCTGTGTGTGCAGTGACAGGAGGGGACAGGCTGCGTGTCCCTGTGTGTGTGTGCAGTGACAGGAGGGGACAGGTTGCGTGTCCCTGTGTGTGTGTGTGCAGTGACAGGAGGGGACAGGCTACGTGTCCCTGTGTGTGTGTGTGCAGTGACAGGAGGGGACAGGCTGCGTGTCCCTGTGTGTGCAGTGACAGGAGGGGACAGGCTGCGTGTCCCTGTGTCTGCAGTGACAGGAGGGGACAGGCTGCGTGTCCCTGTGTGTGCAGTGACAGGAGGGGACAGGCTGCGTGTCCCTGTGAGTATTTTAAAAGTCTAGGGTTTCAATTCTTATCTGCACCAATTTTCCAATAAAAAAAGAAACAAATATAATGTGGAAAAAACAAACAAGCTGAAACTTTATTACAATATAATAATAATAATAATAATAATAGCGTGTTCTTGTATAGCGCGGCTAGTTTTACGCAGCGCTTTACAGAGACATTTTGCAGGCACAGTCCCTGCCCCGTGGAGCTTACAATCTATGTTTTTGGTGCCTGAGGCACAGGGAGATAAAGTGACTTGCCCAAGGTCACAAGGAGCCGACACCGGGAATTGAACCAGGCTCCCCTGCTACTCAGTGCCAGTCAGTGTCTTTTTCACTGAGCCGCTCCTTCTCCCAGGTTCGCCTGCTTCACACTCAGTGCCAGTCAGTGTCTTTTTCACTGAGCCGCTCCTTCTCCCCAATATTGAGATTGAAGTGAACAGAGAACAGCGAGCAGCAATCCGAAAGCAGAGAGCAGAGACCAGTGATCACAAAGTGCACAAGCAGACAGCAGAGAGTGGCGAGCTCACGAGGAGACAGCAGAGACCGCACGAGCAGAGAGCAGAGAGCAGTGATCACAAAGTGCACAAGCAGACAGCAGAGAGTGGCGAGCTCACGAGGAGACAGCAGAGAGCAGAGAGCGCACGAGCAGAGAGCATCGAGCCGCTCCTTCTCCCCAATATTGAGATTGAAGTGAACAGAGAACAGCGAGCAGCAATCCGAAAGCAGAGAGCAGAGACCAGTGATCACAAAGTGCACAAGCAGACAGCAGAGAGTGGCGAGCTCACAAGGAGACAGCAGAGAATGCACGAGCAGAGAGCAGAGACCAGTGATCACAAAGTGCACAAGCAGACAGCAGAGAGTGGCGAGCTCACGAGGAGACAGCAGAGAGCAGAGAGCGCACGAGCAGAGAGCATCGAGCACATCAGCAGAGAGCAGCAAGAACATGAGCAGAGAGCAGTGAGTGCATGAGCAGAGAATGCATAAGTAGTGAGCAGCGATTGTGCAAGCAGAGAGCAGAGCACATGAGCAGAGAGCAGCGATCACACAAGCAGACAGTAGAGAGCAGCGAGCGCACGAGTGAAGATAGGCATGAAATCTTCCTAAAATATTAATTATGCTGCATTCTCTATACACATATACATTCAGCATGTAACTAGTTAATTTAATATTAAGTTAGAATTTATATTGGAAAATGATTAGCTGACTCTGCAATGATAAGAAGTTTAAGACAGCCAGGTGTTTATATGTTTAAAACCTTTTATGTTTAATGTCTGTTGAGTTGAATAGTATATTGTTTTGAGTTTGAATTCAAAGGTTAATTAAATAGATAAAGGTTAGTTAGTAAGAGAATACAATAGTGAGGTCTTAAAAGATTAAGAACATAGGATTAACTACAATAACTTAGTGACAGAACAAAGAGTTTCTTTTATGTCCCAGTAAATATTGCTAAATGGAGAAACAGTTTTCTAATGTTTTCTAAGAATATTTTGAGCTGACACTGAGAAAAACAGGAGATTGCTATGTTTAGACTGTTTGAGAGAAATGAATAAGGATTGCAGTTTAGTTTATAGAATAAAGAACCCCTTACCGCCAATCTAAGAACAACGAAGCTAACGAGTCTCCATTCTATAACTGCATTCTATACACCTGAATGATGAAACCTGATGACTGAAATGATGCTGTAAAAGATGTTTTCTATTTTGTCTCTGATTAAATTAAGAAAATAACTGTGCTGTGGACTATTTGATATATATTGAAAGGTGGGACATTCATTAGCACCTGTTTAATGAAGAAAATCTTAATTTGGCGAACCAGCGAGTCCAGCAAGACTCATTTTTAACGAGTAGAGAGCAGCGAGCGCACGAGCAGAGAGTAGGTATCGCACAAGCAGACATCAGCGAGCAGAGAGCAGTGAGCGCACAAGAAGAGAGCAGTGAGCACACAAGCAGACATAGCGAGCAGAGAGTAGCGGGCACACAAGCAGAGAAGCGATCGCGCGAGCAGAGAGCAGTGATCGCACAAATGGAGAGCAACGAGCGCACGAGCAGAGCAGCGAGCGTATGAGCAGCGAGCAGCGTGTGCATGAGCAGAGAGTAGCTTGCGCACGAGCAGAGAGCAGCGAGCGTATAAGCAGCGAGCAGCGTGTGCATGAGCAGAGAGCAGAGAGCAGCGAGTGCATGAGCAGAGGAGGGATTGCACAAGCAGACATCAGCGAGCAGAGAGCAGTGAGCGCACAAGCAGAGAGCAGTGAGCACACAAGCAGAGAGCAGTGAGCACACAAGCAGACATAGCGAGCAGAGAATAGCGGGCGCACAAGCAGAGTAGCGATCGCGCGAGCAGAGAGCAGTGATCGCACAAACAGAGGGTAGCGATCGCTCGAGCAGAGAACAGCGAGCGCACGAGCAGAGCAGCAAGCGTATGAGCAGAGCAGCGAGCGTATGAGCAGCGAGCAGCGTGTGCATGAGCAGAGAGCAGCGTGCAGCATGTGCAGAGAGCAGCGAGCGCATGAGCAGAGAGCAGCATGTGCATGAGCAGAGAGCAGCGAGCGCATGAGCAGAGAGCAGCGTGCAGCATGTGCATGAGCAGAGAGCAGTGAGCGCATGAGCAGAGAGCAGAGAGCAGCTTGCAGCATGTGCATGAGCAGAGAGCAGAGAGCAGCGAGCAGCTTGCGCACGAGCGAGAGAGCAGCGAGCGTATGAGCAGCGAGCAGCGAGCGCATGAGCAGAGAGCAGCGAGCGCATGAGCAGAGAGCAGCGAGCGCATGAGCAGAGAGCAGCGAGCGCATGAGCAGAGAGCAGCGAGCGCATGAGCAGAGAGCAGAGAGCACATCCAGTCAAACATCAGGTGAGGACCAAGGAGGAGAAACCTAAAAATACAGAAGGAGAAAAAAAGGAAAATCAAAAGGAAAAACCGAGAGATCAGCATATCGGGGACACTGTCCAAGGTGCTGAACCTTACACCCTGAGATCTGCACTATGTATACTGAGAGCTCAGCATCTCGGGGACACTGTCCAAGGTGCTGAACCTTACACCCTGAGATCTGCACTATGTATACTGAGAGATCAGCATCTCGGGGACACTGTCCAAGGTGCTGAACCTTACACCCTGAGATCTGCACTATGTATACTGAGAGATCAGCATCTCGGGGACACTGTCCAAGGTGCTGAACCTTACACCCTGAGATCTGCACTATGTATACTGAGAGATCAGCATCTCGGTGACACGGTCCAAGGTGCTGAACCTTACACCCTGAGATCTGCACTATGTATACTGAGAGATCAGCATCTCGGGGACACTGTCCAAAGTGCTGAACCTTACACCCTGTATACCAGGGCTGCACAACATGCGGCCCGCGGGCCGCATGCGGCCCCCCTGGCCTCTCTGTGTGGCCCGCGGTGACTCCGGCCGGGCGCCAGTTAATTAATTAAATAAATAATTTTTTATTTTTTATTTTTTTTAAAGTTTAAAAAAATGGCGGCGATTCATCCCCCCCCTCCTCCCCCCCCTCCTCCCCCGCCCCCCCCCCTCCACCCCCGCCCCCCCCCTCCTCCCCCGCCCCCCCCCCCCTCCTCCCCCGCCCCCGGGTTTTGCAGTGCGCGGGGGCAGAAGCAGCATGAGGAGGATGCAGGATGCCGGGGAGGTCAGAGCATGCTGGGGGCGGGGCTTAGTGCCGGGGAGAGGATGTGCTGATCTAAAAGAGGTAGAGGTGTGTGTGTGTCTGTGTGTCTGTGTGTCTGTGTGTCTGTGTGTGAGAGAAAAACGGGCAGGTGGGGGGTGGGTGTGAAAAACGGGCTGGTGCAGAGGTGGGGGGTGGGCTGCTGACATGTGAGGGGGGGTGGGCTGTTGACATGTGAGGGGGTGGGGTGGGCTGCTGGCATGTGAGGGGGGGCTGCTGGCATGTGAGGGGGGCTGCTGGCATGTGGGGAGGCTGCTGACATGTGAGGTGCAGGTGGGGGAAGTGATGTGACGTGCAGGGGGTGTATGATGTGAGTTGCAGGGGGGGAGAGAGTGTCATATTGAGGAGAGGGGGAAAGAGTGTCATTGAGAGGAGGGGGAGAGAGTGTCATTTAAGGGAGGGGGAGAGTGTCATATTGAAGAGAGGGAGAGAGAGAGTGTCATATTGAGGAGAGAGAGTGTCATATTGAGGGGAGGGGGAGAGAGTGTTATATTGAGGGGAGGGGGAGAGTGTGTCATATTGAGGGGGGAGGGGGAGTGTGTCATATTGAGGGGGAGGGGGAGTGTGTCATATTGAGGGGAGGGGGAGAGTGTCTTATTGAGGGGAGGGGGAGAGTGTGTCATATTGAGGGGGGATGGGGAGTGTGTCATATTGAGGGGAGGGAGAGAGTGTCATATTGAGGGGCGGGAGAGAGAGAGTGTCATATTGAGGGGAGGGAGAGAGAGAGAGTGTCATATTGAGGGGAGGGGGAGAGAGTGTCATATTGAGGGGAGGGGAAGAGTGTCATATTGAGGGGAGGGGGAGAGAGTCATATTGAGAGGAGGGGGAGAGGGTGTGATTTAGGGGAGGGGGAGAGTGTGTCATATTGAGGGGAGGGGGAGAGAGTGTCATATGGAGGGGAGGGGGAGAGTGTCATATTGAGTGGAGGGGGAGAGAGTGTCATATTGAGGGGAGGGGGAGAGTGTGTCATATTGAGGGGAGGGGGAGAGTGTCATTGAGAGGAGGGGGAGAGAGTGTCATTTAGGGGAGGGGGAGAGTGTCATATTGAGGGGAGGGAGAGAGTGTCATATTGAGGGGAAGGAGAGAGAGAGTGTCATATTGAGGGGAGGGAGAGAGAGTGTCATATTGAGGGGAGGGGGAGAGAGTGTCATATTGAGGGGAGGGGAAGAGTGTCATATTGAGGGGAGGGGGAGAGTGTGTCATATTGAGGGGAGGGGGAGAGAGTCATATTGAGAGGAGGGGGAGAGGGTATGATTTAGGGGAGGGGGAGAGTGTGTCATATTGAGGGGAGGGGGAGAGTGTCATATTGAGGGGAGGGGGAGAGAGTGTCATATGGAGGGGAGGGGGAGAGAGTGTCATATTGAGTGGAGGGGGAGAGAGTGTCATATTGAGGGGAGGGGGAGAGTGTGTCATATTGAGGGGAGGGGGAGAGTGTCATTGAGAGGAGGGGGAGAGGGTGTGATTTAGGGGAGGGGGAGAGAGTGTTATATTGAGGGATGAGAGACATGGGGGGGATGCTGACTTGGGGGGGGGCTGCTGACATGGAATGGGCTGGGGGGATGTGGAGGGGGTATTGTGTTTTTGATGTGGAGGGTGGTGTTGTGTGGGTGAGGGGGAGAGATGGGGGTATGAGAGAGATATGAGGATGATGATGATGGAGAGGTGCTGGAGGAGAGATGATGATGATGATGATGATTTAACCCGTGCGGCCCAAATTTTTTTTCCTTGGAGCAGTTCTCACTTTACGAGTTGGGCAGGCCTGATGTATACTGAGAGATCAGCATCTCGGGGACACTGTCCAAGGTGCTGAACCTTACACCCAGAGATCTGCACTATGTATACTGAGAGATCAGCATCTCGGGGACACAGTCCAAGGTGCTGAACCTTACACCCTGAGATCTGCACTATGTATACTGAGAGATCAGCATCTCGGTGACACAGTCCAAGGTGCTGAACCTTACACCCTGAGATCTGCACTATGTATACTGAGAGATCAGGAGATCAGCATCTCGGGGACACTGTCCAAGGTGCTGAACCTTACACCCTGAGATCTGCACTATGTATACTGAGAGATCAGCATCTCGGGGACACTGTCCAAGGTGCTGAACCTTACACCCTGAAATCTGCACTATGTATACTGAGAGATCAGCATCTCGGGGACACTGTCCAAGGTGCTGAACCTTACACCCTGAGATCTGCACTATGTATACTGAGAGATCAGCATCTCGGGGACACTGTCCAAGGTGCTGAACCTTACACTCCGAGATCTGCACTATGTATACTGAGAGATCAGCATCTCGGGGACACTGTCCAAGGTGCTGAACCTTACACCCTGAGAGCTGCACTATGTATACTGAGAGATCAGCATCTCGGTGACACTGTCCAAGGTGCTGAACCTTACACCCTGAGATCTGCACTATGTATACTGAGAGATCAGCATCTCGGGGACACTGTCCAAGGTGCTGAACCTTACACCCTGAGATCTGCACTATGTATACTGAGAGATCAGCATCTCGGGGACACTGTCCAAGGTGCTGAACCTTACACCCTGAGATCTGCACTATGTATACTGAGAGATCAGCATCTCGGGGACACAGTCCAAGGTGCTGAACCTTACACCCTGAGATCTGCACTATGTATACTGAGAGATCAGCATCTCGGTGACACTGTCCAAGGTGCTGAACCTTACACCCTGAGATCTGCACTATGTATACTGAGAGATCAGCATCTCGGGGACACTGTCCAAGGTGCTGAACCTTACACCCTGAGATCTGCACTATGTATACTGAGAGATCAGCATCTCGGTGACACTGTCCAAGGTGCTGAACCTTACACTCCGAGATCTGCACTATGTATACTGAGAGATCAGCATCTCGGGGACACTGTCCAAGGTGCTGAACCTTACACCCTGAGATCTGCACTATGTATACTGAGAGATCAGCATCTCGGGGACACTGTCCAAGGTGCTGAACCTTACACCCTGAGATCTGCACTATGTATACTGAGAGATCAGCATCTCGGGGACACTGTCCAAGGTTCTAAACCTTACACCCTGAGATCTGCACTATGCATACTGAGAGATCAGCATCTCGGGGACACTGTCCAAGGTGCTGAACCTTACATCCTGAGATCTGCACTATGTATACTGAGAGATCAGCATCTCGGTGACACTGTCCAAGGTGCTGAACCTTACACCCTGAGATCTGCACTATGTATACTGAGAGATCAGCATCTCGGTGACACAGTCCAAGGTGCTGAACCTTACACCCTGAGATCTGCACTATGTATACTGAGAGATCAGCATCTCGGTGACACAGTCCAAGGTGCTGAACCTTACACCCTGAGATCTGCACAATGTATACTGAGATCAGCATCTCGGGGACACTGTCCAAGGTGCTGAACCTTACACCCTGAGATATCAGCATCTCGGGGACACTGTCCAAGGTGCTGAACCTTACACCCTGAGATCTGCACTATGTATACTGAGAGATCAGCATCTCGGGGACAGTGTCCAAGGTGCTGAACCTTACACCCTGATATCTGCACTATGTATACTGAGAGATCAGCATCTCGGGGACACTGTCCAAGGTGCTGAACCTTACACCCTGAGAGCTGCACTATGTATACTGAGAGATCAGCATCTCGGAGACACTGTCCAAGGTGCTGAACCTTACACCCTGAGAGCTGCACTATGTATACTGAGAGATCAGCATCTCGGTGACACTGTCCAAGGTGCTGAACCTTACACCCTGAGATCTGCACTATGTATACTGAGAGATCAGCATCTCGGGGACACTGTCCAAGGTGCTGAACCTTACACCCTGAGATCTGCACTATGTATACTGAGAGATCAGCATCTCGGGGACACTGTCCAAGGTGCTGAACCTTACACCCTGAGATCTGCACTATGTATACTGAGAGATCAGCATCTCGGGGACACTGTCCAAGGTGCTGAACCTTACACCCTGAGATCTGCACTATGTATACTGAGAGATCAGCATCTCGGTGACACGGTCCAAGGTGCTGTACCTTACACTCCGAGATCTGCACTATGTATACTGAGAGATCAGCATCTCGGGGACACTGTCCAAAGTGCTGAACCTTACACTCTGAGAGCTGCACTATGTATACTGAGAGATCAGCATCTCAGTGACACTGTCCAAGATGCTGAACCTTACACCCTGAGATCTGCACTATGTATACTGAGAGATCAGCATCTCGGTGACACTGTCCAAGGTGCTGAACCTTACACCCTGAGATCTGCACTATGTATACTGAGAGATCAGCATCTCGGTGACACTGTCCAAGGTGCTGAACCTTACACCCTGAGATCTGCACTATGTATACTGAGAGATCAGCATCTCGGTGACACTGTCCAAGGTGCTGAACCTTACACCCTGAGATCTGCACTATGTATACTGAGAGATCAGCATCTCGGTGACACAGTCCAAGGTGCTGAACCTTACACCCTGAGATCTGCACTATGTATACTGAGATCAGCATCTCGGGGACACTGTCCAAGGTGCTGAACCTTACACCCTGAGATCTCCACTATGTATACTGAGAGATCAGCATCTCGGGGACACTGTCCAAGGTGCTGAACCTTACACCCTGAGATCTGCACTATGTATACTGAGAGATCAGCATCTCGGGGACACTGTCCAAGGTGCTGAACCTTACACCCTGAGATCTGCACTATGTATACTGAGAGATCAGCATCTCGGGGACACTGTCCAAGGTGCTGAACCTTACACCCTGAGATCTGCACTATGTATACTGAGAGATCAGCATCTCGGGGACACTGTCCAAGGTGCTGAACCTTACACCCTGAGATCTGCACTATGTATACTGAGAGATCAGCATCTCGGAGACACTGTCCAAGGTGCTGAACCTTACACCCTGAGAGCAGCACTATGTATACTGAGAGATCAGCATCTCGGTGACACTGTCCAAGGTGCTGAACCTTACACCCTGAGAGCAGCACTATGTATACTGAGAGATCAGCATCTCGGTGACACTGTCCAAGGTGCTGAACCTTACACCCTGAGATCTGCACTATGTATACTGAGAGATCAGCATCTCGGGGACACTGTCCAAGGTGCTGAACCTTACACCCTGAGATCTGCACTATGTATACTGAGATCAGCATCTCGGGGACACTGTCCAAGGTGCTGAACCTTACACCCTGAGATCTGCCCTATGTATACTGAGAGATCAGCATCTCGGGGACACTGTCCAAGGTGCTGAACCTTACACCCTGAGATCTGCACTATGTATACTGAGAGATCAGCATCTCGGGGACACAGTCCAAGGTGCTGAACCTTACACCCTGAGATCTGCACTATGTATACTGAGAGATCAGCATCTCGGGGACACTGTCCAAGGTGCTGAACCTTACACCCTGAGATCTGCACTATGTATACTGAGAGATCAGCATCTCGGGGACACTGTCCAAGGTGCTGAACCTTACACCCTGAGATCTGCACTATGTATACTGAGAGATCAGCATCTCGGGGACACAGTCCAAGGTGCTGAACCTTACACCCTGAGATCTGCACTATGTATACTGAGAGATCAGCATCTCGGGGACACTGTCCAAGGTGCTGAACCTTACACCCTGAGATCTGCACTATGTATACTGAGAGATCAGCATCTCGGGGACACTGTCCAAGGTGCTGAACCTTACACCCTGAGATCTGCACTATGTATACTGAGAGATCAGCATCTCGGGGACACTGTCCAAGGTGCTGAACCTTACACCCTGAGAGCTGCACTATGTATACTGAGAGATCAGCATCTCGGAGACACTGTCCAAGGTGCTGAACCTTACACCCTGAGAGCTGCACTATGAATACTGAGAGATCAGCATCTCGGTGACACTGTCCAAGGTGCTGAACCTTACACCCTGAGATCTGCACTATGTATACTGAGAGATCAGCATCTCGGTGACACTGTCCAAGGTGCTGAACCTTACACCCTGAGATCTGCACTATGTATACTGAGAGATCAGCATCTCGGGGACACTGTCCAAGGTGCTGAACCGTACACCCTGAGATCTGCACTATGTATACTGAGAGATCAGCATCTCGGGGACACTGTCCAAGGTGCTGAACCTTACACCCTGAGATCTGCACTATGTATACTGAGAGATCAGCATCTCGGGGACACTGTCCAAGGTGCTGAACCTTACACCCTGAGATCTGCACTATGTATACTGAGAGATCAGCATCTCGGGGACACTGTCCAAGGTGCTGAACCTTACACCCTGAGATCTGCACTATGTATACTGAGAGATCAGCATCTCGGTGACACGGTCCAAGGTGCTGAACCTTACACTCCGAGATCTGCACTATGTATACTGAGAGATCAGCATCTCGGGGACACTGTCCAAAGTGCTGAACCTTACACTCCGAGAGCTGCACTATGTATACTGAGAGATCAGCATCTCGGTGACACTGTCCAAGATGCTGAACCTTACACCCCGAGATCTGCACTATGTATACTGAGAGATCAGCATCTCGGGGACACTGTCCAAGGTGCTGAACCTTACACCCTGAAATCTGCACTATGTATACTGAGAGATCAGCATCTCGGAGACACTGTCCAGGGTGCTGAACCTTACACCCTGAGAGCAGCACTATGTATACTGAGAGATCAGCATCTCGGTGACACTGTCCAAGGTGCTGAACCTTACACCCTGAGAGCAGCACTATGTATACTGAGAGATCAGCATCTCGGTGACACTGTCCAAGGTGCTGAACCTTACACCCTGAGATCTGCACTATGTATACTGAGAGATCAGCATCTCGGGGACACTGTCCAAGGTGCTGAACCTTACACCCTGAGATCTGCACTATGTATACTGAGAGATCAGCATCTCGGGGACACTGTCCAAGGTGCTGAACCTTACACCCTGAGATCTGCACTATGTATACTGAGAGATCAGCATCTCGGGGACACTGTCCAAGGTGCTGAACCTTACACCCTGAGATCTGCACTATGTATACTGAGAGATCAGCATCTCGGGGACACTGTCCAAGGTGCTGAACCTTACACCCTGAGATCTGCACTATGTATACTGAGAGATCAGCATCTCGGGGACACTGTCCAAGGTGCTGAACCTTACACCCTGAGATCTGCACTATGTATACTGAGAGATCAGCATCTCGGGGACACTGTCCAAGGTGCTGAACCTTACACCCTGAGATCTGCACTATGTATACTGAGAGATCAGCATCTCGGAGACACTGTCCAAGGTGCTGAACCTTACACCCTGAGAGCAGCACTATGTATACTGAGAGATCAGCATCTCGGTGACACTGTCCAAGGTGCTGAACCTTACACCCTGAGATCTGCACTATGTATACTGAGAGATCAGCATCTCGGGGACACTGTCCAAGGTGCTGAACCTTACACCCTGAGATCTGCACTATGTATACTGAGAGATCAGCATCTCGGGGACACTGTCCAAGGTGCTGAACCTTACACCCTGAGATCTGCACTATGTATACTGAGAGATCAGCATCTCGGTGACACGGTCCAAGGTGCTGAACCTTACACTCCGAGATCTGCACTATGTATACTGAGAGATCAGCATCTCGGGGACACTATCCAAAGTGCTGAACCTTACACTCTGAGAGCTGCACTATGTATACTGAGAGATCAGCATCTCGGTGACACTGTCCAAGGTGCTGAACCTTACACCCTGAGATCTGCACTATGTATACTGAGAGATCAGCATCTCGGTGACACTGTCCAAGGTGCTGAACCTTACACCCTGAGATCTGCACTATGTATACTGAGAGATCAGCATCTCGGTGACACAGTCCAAGGTGCTGAACCTTACACCCTGAGATCTGCACTATGTATACTGAGAGATCAGCATCTCGGGGACACTGTCCAAGGTGCTGAACCTTACACCCTGAGATCTGCACTATGTATACTGAGAGATCAGCATCTCGGTGACACGGTCCAAGGTGCTGAACCTTACACTCCGAGATCTGCACTATGTATACTGAGAGATCAGCATCTCGGGGACACTATCCAAAGTGCTGAACCTTACACTCTGAGAGCTGCACTATGTATACTGAGAGATCAGCATCTCGGTGACACTGTCCAAGGTGCTGAACCTTACACCCTGAGATCTGCACTATGTATACTGAGAGATCAGCATCTCGGTGACACTGTCCAAGGTGCTGAACCTTACACCCTGAGATCTGCACTATGTATACTGAGAGATCAGCATCTCGGTGACACAGTCCAAGGTGCTGAACCTTACACCCTGAGATCTGCACTATGTATACTGAGAGATCAGCATCTCGGGGACACTGTCCAAGGTGCTGAACCTTACACCCTGAGAGCTGCACTATGTATACTGAGAGATCAGCATCTCGGAGACATTGTCCAAGGTGCTGAACCTTACACCCTGAGAGCAGCACTATGTATACTGAGAGATCAGCATCTCGGTGACACTGTCCAAGGTGCTGAACCTTACACCCTGAGATCTGCACTATGTATACTGAGAGATCAGCATCTCGGTGACACTGTCCAAGGTGCTGAACCTTACACCCTGAGATCTGCACTATGTATACTGAGAGATCAGCATATCGGGGACACTGTCCAAGGTGCTGAACCTTACACCCTGAGATCTGCACTATGTATACTGAGAGATCAGCATCTCGGTGACACTGTCCAAGGTGCTGAACCTTACACCCTGAGATCTGCACTATGTATACTGAGAGATCAGCATCTCGGGGACACTGTCCAAGGTGCTGAACCTTACACCCTGAGATCTGCACTATGTATACTGAGAGATCAGCATCTCGGGGACACTGTCCAAGGTGCTGAACCTTACACCCTGAGATCTGCACTATGTATACTGAGAGATCAGCATCTCGGGGACACTGTCCAAGGTGCTGAACCTTACACCCTGAGAGCTGCACTATGTATACTGAGAGATCAGCATCTCGGGGACACTGTCCAAGGTGCTGAACCTTACACCCTGAGAGCTGCACTATGTATACTGAGAGATCAGCATCTCGGGGACACTGTCCAAGGTGCTGAACCTTACACCCTGAGATCTGCACTATGTATACTGAGAGATCAGCATCTCGGGGACACTGTCCAAGGTGCTGAACCTTACACCCTGAGATCTGCACTATGTATACTGAGAGATCAGCATCTCGTGGACACTGTCCAAGGTGCTGAACCTTACACCCTGAGATCTGCACTATGTATACTGAGAGATCAGCATCTCGGTGACACGGTCCAAGGTGCTGAACCTTACACTCCGAGATCTGCACTATGTATACTGAGAGATCAGCATCTCGGTGACACGGTCCAAGGTGCTGAACCTTACACTCCGAGATCTGCACTATGTATACTGAGAGATCAGCATCTCGGGGACACTGTCCAAAGTGCTGAACCTTACACTCTGAGATCTGCACTATGTATACTGAGAGATCAGCATCTCGGGGACACTGTCCAAGGTGCTGAACCTTACACCCTGAGAGCTGCACTATGTATACTGAGAGATCAGCATCTCGGGGACACTGTCCAAGGTGCTGAACCTTACACCCTGAGAGCTGCACTATGTATACTGAGAGATCAGCATCTCGGTGACACTGTCCAAGGTGCTGAACCTTACACCCTGAGATCTGCCCTATGTATACTGAGAGATCAGCATCTCGGGGACACTGTCCAAGGTGCTGAACCTTACACCCTGAGATCTGCACTATGTATACTGAGAGATCAGCATCTCGGGGACACAGTCCAAGGTGCTGAACCTTACACCCTGAGATCTGCACTATGTATACTGAGAGATCAGCATCTCGGGGACACTGTCCAAGGTGCTGAACCTTACACCCTGAGATCTGCACTATGTATACTGAGAGATCAGCATCTCGGGGACACTGTCCAAGGTGCTGAACCTTACACCCTGAGATCTGCACTATGTATACTGAGAGATCAGCATCTCGGGGACACAGTCCAAGGTGCTGAACCTTACACCCTGAGATCTGCACTATGTATACTGAGAGATCAGCATCTCGGGGACACTGTCCAAGGTGCTGAACCTTACACCCTGAGATCTGCACTATGTATACTGAGAGATCAGCATCTCGGGGACACTGTCCAAGGTGCTGAACCTTACACCCTGAGATCTGCACTATGTATACTGAGAGATCAGCATCTCGGTGACACAGTCCAAGGTGCTGAACCTTACACCCTGAGATCTGCACAATGTATACTGAGATCAGCATCTCGGGGACACTGTCCAAGGTGCTGAACCTTACACCCTGAGATATCAGCATCTCGGGGACACTGTCCAAGGTGCTGAACCTTACACCCTGAGATCTGCACTATGTATACTGAGAGATCAGCATCTCGGGGACAGTGTCCAAGGTGCTGAACCTTACACCCTGATATCTGCACTATGTATACTGAGAGATCAGCATCTCGGGGACACTGTCCAAGGTGCTGAACCTTACACCCTGAGAGCTGCACTATGTATACTGAGAGATCAGCATCTCGGAGACACTGTCCAAGGTGCTGAACCTTACACCCTGAGAGCTGCACTATGTATACTGAGAGATCAGCATCTCGGTGACACTGTCCAAGGTGCTGAACCTTACACCCTGAGATCTGCACTATGTATACTGAGAGATCAGCATCTCGGGGACACTGTCCAAGGTGCTGAACCTTACACCCTGAGATCTGCACTATGTATACTGAGAGATCAGCATCTCGGGGACACTGTCCAAGGTGCTGAACCTTACACCCTGAGATCTGCACTATGTATACTGAGAGATCAGCATCTCGGGGACACTGTCCAAGGTGCTGAACCTTACACCCTGAGATCTGCACTATGTATACTGAGAGATCAGCATCTCGGTGACACGGTCCAAGGTGCTGTACCTTACACTCCGAGATCTGCACTATGTATACTGAGAGATCAGCATCTCGGGGACACTGTCCAAAGTGCTGAACCTTACACTCTGAGAGCTGCACTATGTATACTGAGAGATCAGCATCTCAGTGACACTGTCCAAGATGCTGAACCTTACACCCTGAGATCTGCACTATGTATACTGAGAGATCAGCATCTCGGTGACACTGTCCAAGGTGCTGAACCTTACACCCTGAGATCTGCACTATGTATACTGAGAGATCAGCATCTCGGTGACACTGTCCAAGGTGCTGAACCTTACACCCTGAGATCTGCACTATGTATACTGAGAGATCAGCATCTCGGGGACACTGTCCAAAGTGCTGAACCTTACACTCTGAGAGCTGCACTATGTATACTGAGAGATCAGCATCTCAGTGACACTGTCCAAGATGCTGAACCTTACACCCTGAGATCTGCACTATGTATACTGAGAGATCAGCATCTCGGTGACACTGTCCAAGGTGCTGAACCTTACACCCTGAGATCTGCACTATGTATACTGAGAGATCAGCATCTCGGTGACACAGTCCAAGGTGCTGAACCTTACACCCTGAGATCTGCACTATGTATACTGAGATCAGCATCTCGGGGACACTGTCCAAGGTGCTGAACCTTACACCCTGAGATCTCCACTATGTATACTGAGAGATCAGCATCTCGGGGACACTGTCCAAGGTGCTGAACCTTACACCCTGAGATCTGCACTATGTATACTGAGAGATCAGCATCTCGGGGACACTGTCCAAGGTGCTGAACCTTACACCCTGAGATCTGCACTATGTATACTGAGAGATCAGCATCTCGGGGACACTGTCCAAGGTGCTGAACCTTACACCCTGAGATCTGCACTATGTATACTGAGAGATCAGCATCTCGGGGACACTGTCCAAGGTGCTGAACCTTACACCCTGAGATCTGCACTATGTATACTGAGAGATCAGCATCTCGGAGACACTGTCCAAGGTGCTGAACCTTACACCCTGAGAGCAGCACTATGTATACTGAGAGATCAGCATCTCGGTGACACTGTCCAAGGTGCTGAACCTTACACCCTGAGAGCAGCACTATGTATACTGAGAGATCAGCATCTCGGTGACACTGTCCAAGGTGCTGAACCTTACACCCTGAGATCTGCACTATGTATACTGAGAGATCAGCATCTCGGGGACACTGTCCAAGGTGCTGAACCTTACACCCTGAGATCTGCACTATGTATACTGAGATCAGCATCTCGGGGACACTGTCCAAGGTGCTGAACCTTACACCCTGAGATCTGCCCTATGTATACTGAGAGATCAGCATCTCGGGGACACTGTCCAAGGTGCTGAACCTTACACCCTGAGATCTGCACTATGTATACTGAGAGATCAGCATCTCGGGGACACAGTCCAAGGTGCTGAACCTTACACCCTGAGATCTGCACTATGTATACTGAGAGATCAGCATCTCGGGGACACTGTCCAAGGTGCTGAACCTTACACCCTGAGATCTGCACTATGTATACTGAGAGATCAGCATCTCGGGGACACTGTCCAAGGTGCTGAACCTTACACCCTGAGATCTGCACTATGTATACTGAGAGATCAGCATCTCGGGGACACAGTCCAAGGTGCTGAACCTTACACCCTGAGATCTGCACTATGTATACTGAGAGATCAGCATCTCGGGGACACTGTCCAAGGTGCTGAACCTTACACCCTGAGATCTGCACTATGTATACTGAGAGATCAGCATCTCGGGGACACTGTCCAAGGTGCTGAACCTTACACCCTGAGATCTGCACTATGTATACTGAGAGATCAGCATCTCGGGGACACTGTCCAAGGTGCTGAACCTTACACCCTGAGAGCTGCACTATGTATACTGAGAGATCAGCATCTCGGAGACACTGTCCAAGGTGCTGAACCTTACACCGAGAGCTGCACTATGAATACTGAGAGATCAGCATCTCGGTGACACTGTCCAAGGTGCTGAACCTTACACCCTGAGATCTGCACTATGTATACTGAGAGATCAGCATCTCGGTGACACTGTCCAAGGTGCTGAACCTTACACCCTGAGATCTGCACTATGTATACTGAGAGATCAGCATCTCGGGGACACTGTCCAAGGTGCTGAACCGTACACCCTGAGATCTGCACTATGTATACTGAGAGATCAGCATCTCGGGGACACTGTCCAAGGTGCTGAACCTTACACCCTGAGATCTGCACTATGTATACTGAGAGATCAGCATCTCGGGGACACTGTCCAAGGTGCTGAACCTTACACCCTGAGATCTGCACTATGTATACTGAGAGATCAGCATCTCGGGGACACTGTCCAAGGTGCTGAACCTTACACCCTGAGATCTGCACTATGTATACTGAGAGATCAGCATCTCGGTGACACGGTCCAAGGTGCTGAACCTTACACTCCGAGATCTGCACTATGTATACTGAGAGATCAGCATCTCGGGGACACTGTCCAAAGTGCTGAACCTTACACTCCGAGAGCTGCACTATGTATACTGAGAGATCAGCATCTCGGTGACACTGTCCAAGATGCTGAACCTTACACCCTGAGATCTGCACTATGTATACTGAGAGATCAGCATCTCGGTGACACTGTCCAAGGTGCTGAACCTTACAACCTGAGATCTGCACTATGTATACTGAGAGATCAGCATCTCGGGGACACTGTCCAAGGTGCTGAACCTTACACCCTGAAATCTGCACTATGTATACTGAGAGATCAGCATCTCGGAGACACTGTCCAGGGTGCTGAACCTTACACCCTGAGAGCAGCACTATGTATACTGAGAGATCAGCATCTCGGTGACACTGTCCAAGGTGCTGAACCTTACACCCTGAGAGCAGCACTATGTATACTGAGAGATCAGCATCTCGGTGACACTGTCCAAGGTGCTGAACCTTACACCCTGAGATCTGCACTATGTATACTGAGAGATCAGCATCTCGGGGACACTGTCCAAGGTGCTGAACCTTACACCCTGAGATCTGCACTATGTATACTGAGAGATCAGCATCTCGGGGACACTGTCCAAGGTGCTGAACCTTACACCCTGAGATCTGCACTATGTATACTGAGAGATCAGCATCTCGGGGACACTGTCCAAGGTGCTGAACCTTACACCCTGAGATCTGCACTATGTATACTGAGAGATCAGCATCTCGGGGACACTGTCCAAGGTGCTGAACCTTACACCCTGAGATCTGCACTATGTATACTGAGAGATCAGCATCTCGGGGACACTGTCCAAGGTGCTGAACCTTACACCCTGAGATCTGCACTATGTATACTGAGAGATCAGCATCTCGGGGACACTGTCCAAGGTGCTGAACCTTACACCCTGAGATCTGCACTATGTATACTGAGAGATCAGCATCTCGGAGACACTGTCCAAGGTGCTGAACCTTACACCCTGAGAGCAGCACTATGTATACTGAGAGATCAGCATCTCGGTGACACTGTCCAAGGTGCTGAACCTTACACCCTGAGATCTGCACTATGTATACTGAGAGATCAGCATCTCGGGGACACTGTCCAAGGTGCTGAACCTTACACCCTGAGATCTGCACTATGTATACTGAGAGATCAGCATCTCGGGGACACTGTCCAAGGTGCTGAACCTTACACCCTGAGATCTGCACTATGTATACTGAGAGATCAGCATCTCGGTGACACGGTCCAAGGTGCTGAACCTTACACTCCGAGATCTGCACTATGTATACTGAGAGATCAGCATCTCGGGGACACTATCCAAAGTGCTGAACCTTACACTCTGAGAGCTGCACTATGTATACTGAGAGATCAGCATCTCGGTGACACTGTCCAAGGTGCTGAACCTTACACCCTGAGATCTGCACTA
This sequence comes from Ascaphus truei, assembly GCF_040206685.1. Lineage (NCBI taxonomy): Eukaryota > Metazoa > Chordata > Amphibia > Anura > Ascaphidae > Ascaphus > Ascaphus truei. Next base: position 84,377 of record NW_027453968.1, read on the forward strand.
TGTATACTGAGAGATCAGCATCTCGGTGACACTGTCCAAGGTGCTGAACCTTACACCCTGAGATCTGCACTATGTATACTGAGAGATCAGCATCTCGGTGACACAGTCCAAGGTGCTGAACCTTACACCCTGAGATCTGCACTATGTATACTGAGAGATCAGCATCTCGGGGACACTGTCCAAGGTGCTGAACCTTACACCCTGAGAGCTGCACTATGTATACTGAGAGATCAGCATCTCGGAGACATTGTCCAAGGTGCTGAACCTTACACCCTGAGAGCAGCACTATGTATACTGAGAGATCAGCATCTCGGTGACACTGTCCAAGGTGCTGAACCTTACACCCTGAGATCTGCACTATGTATACTGAGAGATCAGCATCTCGGTGACACTGTCCAAGGTGCTGAACCTTACACCCTGAGATCTGCACTATGTATACTGAGAGATCAGCATATCGGGGACACTGTCCAAGGTGCTGAACCTTACACCCTGAGATCTGCACTATGTATACTGAGAGATCAGCATCTCGGTGACACTGTCCAAGGTGCTGAACCTTACACCCTGAGATCTGCACTATGTATACTGAGAGATCAGCATCTCGGGGACACTGTCCAAGGTGCTGAACCTTACACCCTGAGATCTGCACTATGTATACTGAGAGATCAGCATCTCGGGGACACTGTCCAAGGTGCTGAACCTTACACCCTGAGATCTGCACTATGTATACTGAGAGATCAGCATCTCGGGGACACTGTCCAAGGTGCTGAACCTTACACCCTGAGAGCTGCACTATGTATACTGAGAGATCAGCATCTCGGGGACACTGTCCAAGGTGCTGAACCTTACACCCTGAGAACTGCACTATGTATACTGAGAGATCAGCATCTCGGGGACACTGTCCAAGGTGCTGAACCTTACACCCTGAGATCTGCACTATGTATACTGAGAGATCAGCATCTCGGGGACACTGTCCAAGGTGCTGAACCTTACACCCTGAGATCTGCACTATGTATACTGAGAGATCAGCATCTCGGGGACACTGTCCAAGGTGCTGAACCTTACACCCTGAGATCTGCACTATGTATACTGAGAGATCAGCATCTCGGTGACACGGTCCAAGGTGCTGAACCTTACACTCCGAGATCTGCACTATGTATACTGAGAGATCAGCATCTCGGTGACACGGTCCAAGGTGCTGAACCTTACACTCCGAGATCTGCACTATGTATACTGAGAGATCAGCATCTCGGGGACACTGTCCAAAGTGCTGAACCTTACACTCTGAGATCTGCACTATGTATACTGAGAGATCAGCATCTCGGGGACACTGTCCAAGGTGCTGAACCTTACACCCTGAGAGCTGCACTATGTATACTGAGAGATCAGCATCTCGGGGACACTGTCCAAGGTGCTGAACCTTACACCCTGAGAGCTGCACTATGTATACTGAGAGATCAGCATCTCGGTGACACTGTCCAAGGTGCTGAACCTTACACCCTGAGATCTGCACTATGTATACTGAGAGATCAGCATCTCGGGGACACTGTCCAAGGTGCTGAACCTTACACCCTGAGATCTGCACTATGTATACTGAGAGATCAGCATCTCGGGGACACAGTCCAAGGTGCTGAACCTTACACCCTGAGATCTGCACTATGTATACTGAGAGATCAGCATCTCGGTGACACTGTCCAAGGTGCTGAACCTTACACCCTGAGATCTGCACTATGTATACTGAGAGATCAGCATCTCGGGGACACTGTCCAAGGTGCTGAACCTTACACCCTGAGATCTGCACTATGTATACTGAGAGATCAGCATCTCGGTGACACTGTCCAAGGTGCTGAACCTTACACTCCGAGATCTGCACTATGTATACTGAGAGATCAGCATCTCGGGGACACTGTCCAAGGTGCTGAACCTTACACCCTGAGATCTGCACTATGTATACTGAGAGATCAGCATCTCGGGGACACTGTCCAAGGTGCTGAACCTTACACCCTGAGATCTGCACTATGTATACTGAGAGATCAGCATCTCGGGGACACTGTCCAAGGTTCTAAACCTTACACCCTGAGATCTGCACTATGCATACTGAGAGATCAGCATCTCGGGGACACTGTCCAAGGTGCTGAACCTTACATCCTGAGATCTGCACTATGTATACTGAGAGATCAGCATCTCGGTGACACTGTCCAAGGTGCTGAACCTTACACCCTGAGATCTGCACTATGTATACTGAGAGATCAGCATCTCGGTGACACAGTCCAAGGTGCTGAACCTTACACCCTGAGATCTGCACTATGTATACTGAGAGATCAGCATCTCGGTGACACAGTCCAAGGTGCTGAACCTTACACCCTGAGATCTGCACAATGTATACTGAGATCAGCATCTCGGGGACACTGTCCAAGGTGCTGAACCTTACACCCTGAGATATCAGCATCTCGGGGACACTGTCCAAGGTGCTGAACCTTACACCCTGAGATCTGCACTATGTATACTGAGAGATCAGCATCTCGGGGACAGTGTCCAAGGTGCTGAACCTTACACCCTGAGATCTGCACTATGTATACTGAGAGATCAGCATCTCGGGGACACTGTCCAAGGTGCTGAACCTTACACCCTGAGAGCTGCACTATGTATACTGAGAGATCAGCATCTCGGAGACACTGTCCAAGGTGCTGAACCTTACACCCTGAGAGCTGCACTATGTATACTGAGAGATCAGCATCTCGGTGACACTGTCCAAGGTGCTGAACCTTACACCCTGAGATCTGCACTATGTATACTGAGAGATCAGCATCTCGGGGACACTGTCCAAGGTGCTGAACCTTACACCCTGAGATCTGCACTATGTATACTGAGAGATCAGCATCTCGGGGACACTGTCCAAGGTGCTGAACCTTACACCCTGAGATCTGCACTATGTATACTGAGAGATCAGCATCTCGGGGACACTGTCCAAGGTGCTGAACCTTACACCCTGAGATCTGCACTATGTATACTGAGAGATCAGCATCTCGGTGACACGGTCCAAGGTGCTGTACCTTACACTCCGAGATCTGCACTATGTATACTGAGAGATCAGCATCTCGGGGACACTGTCCAAAGTGCTGAACCTTACACTCTGAGAGCTGCACTATGTATACTGAGAGATCAGCATCTCAGTGACACTGTCCAAGATGCTGAACCTTACACCCTGAGATCTGCACTATGTATACTGAGAGATCAGCATCTCGGTGACACTGTCCAAGGTGCTGAACCTTACACCCTGAGATCTGCACTATGTATACTGAGAGATCAGCATCTCGGTGACACTGTCCAAGGTGCTGAACCTTACACCCTGAGATCTGCACTATGTATACTGAGAGATCAGCATCTCGGTGACACTGTCCAAGGTGCTGAACCTTACACCCTGAGATCTGCACTATGTATACTGAGAGATCAGCATCTCGGTGACACAGTCCAAGGTGCTGAACCTTACACCCTGAGATCTGCACTATGTATACTGAGATCAGCATCTCGGGGACACTGTCCAAGGTGCTGAACCTTACACCCTGAGATCTCCACTATGTATACTGAGAGATCAGCATCTCGGGGACACTGTCCAAGGTGCTGAACCTTACACCCTGAGATCTGCACTATGTATACTGAGAGATCAGCATCTCGGGGACACTGTCCAAGGTGCTGAACCTTACACCCTGAGATCTGCACTATGTATACTGAGAGATCAGCATCTCGGGGACACTGTCCAAGGTGCTGAACCTTACACCCTGAGATCTGCACTATGTATACTGAGAGATCAGCATCTCGGGGACACTGTCCAAGGTGCTGAACCTTACACCCTGAGATCTGCACTATGTATACTGAGAGATCAGCATCTCGGAGACACTGTCCAAGGTGCTGAACCTTACACCCTGAGAGCAGCACTATGTATACTGAGAGATCAGCATCTCGGTGACACTGTCCAAGGTGCTGAACCTTACACCCTGAGAGCAGCACTATGTATACTGAGAGATCAGCATCTCGGTGACACTGTCCAAGGTGCTGAACCTTACACCCTGAGATCTGCACTATGTATACTGAGAGATCAGCATCTCGGGGACACTGTCCAAGGTGCTGAACCTTACACCCTGAGATCTGCACTATGTATACTGAGATCAGCATCTCGGGGACACTGTCCAAGGTGCTGAACCTTACACCCTGAGATCTGCCCTATGTATACTGAGAGATCAGCATCTCGGGGACACTGTCCAAGGTGCTGAACCTTACACCCTGAGATCTGCACTATGTATACTGAGAGATCAGCATCTCGGGGACACAGTCCAAGGTGCTGAACCTTACACCCTGAGATCTGCACTATGTATACTGAGAGATCAGCATCTCGGGGACACTGTCCAAGGTGCTGAACCTTACACCCTGAGATCTGCACTATGTATACTGAGAGATCAGCATCTCGGGGACACTGTCCAAGGTGCTGAACCTTACACCCTGAGATCTGCACTATGTATACTGAGAGATCAGCATCTCGGGGACACAGTCCAAGGTGCTGAACCTTACACCCTGAGATCTGCACTATGTATACTGAGAGATCAGCATCTCGGGGACACTGTCCAAGGTGCTGAACCTTACACCCTGAGATCTGCACTATGTATACTGAGAGATCAGCATCTCGGGGACACTGTCCAAGGTGCTGAACCTTACACCCTGAGATCTGCACTATGTATACTGAGAGATCAGCATCTCGGGGACACTGTCCAAGGTGCTGAACCTTACACCCTGAGAGCTGCACTATGTATACTGAGAGATCAGCATCTCGGAGACACTGTCCAAGGTGCTGAACCTTACACCCTGAGAGCTGCACTATGAATACTGAGAGATCAGCATCTCGGTGACACTGTCCAAGGTGCTGAACCTTACACCCTGAGATCTGCACTATGTATACTGAGAGATCAGCATCTCGGTGACACTGTCCAAGGTGCTGAACCTTACACCCTGAGATCTGCACTATGTATACTGAGAGATCAGCATCTCGGGGACACTGTCCAAGGTGCTGAACCTTACACCCTGAGATCTGCACTATGTATACTGAGAGATCAGCATCTCGGGGACACTGTCCAAGGTGCTGAACCTTACACCCTGAGATCTGCACTATGTATACTGAGAGATCAGCATCTCGGGGACACTGTCCAAGGTGCTGAACCTTACACCCTGAGATCTGCACTATGTATACTGAGAGATCAGCATCTCGGGGACACTGTCCAAGGTGCTGAACCTTACACCCTGAGATCTGCACTATGTATACTGAGAGATCAGCATCTCGGTGACACGGTCCAAGGTGCTGAACCTTACACTCCGAGATCTGCACTATGTATACTGAGAGATCAGCATCTCGGGGACACTGTCCAAAGTGCTGAACCTTACACTCCGAGAGCTGCACTATGTATACTGAGAGATCAGCATCTCGGTGACACTGTCCAAGATGCTGAACCTTACACCCTGAGATCTGCACTATGTATACTGAGAGATCAGCATCTCGGTGACACTGTCCAAGGTGCTGAACCTTACAACCTGAGATCTGCACTATGTATACTGAGAGATCAGCATCTCGGGGACACTGTCCAAGGTGCTGAACCTTACACCCTGAAATCTGCACTATGTATACTGAGAGATCAGCATCTCGGAGACACTGTCCAGGGTGCTGAACCTTACACCCTGAGAGCAGCACTATGTATACTGAGAGATCAGCATCTCGGTGACACTGTCCAAGGTGCTGAACCTTACACCCTGAGAGCAGCACTATGTATACTGAGAGATCAGCATCTCGGTGACACTGTCCAAGGTGCTGAACCTTACACCCTGAGATCTGCACTATGTATACTGAGAGATCAGCATCTCGGGGACACTGTCCAAGGTGCTGAACCTTACACCCTGAGATCTGCACTATGTATACTGAGAGATCAGCATCTCGGGGACACTGTCCAAGGTGCTGAACCTTACACCCTGAGATCTGCACTATGTATACTGAGAGATCAGCATCTCGGGGACACTGTCCAAGGTGCTGAACCTTACACCCTGAGATCTGCACTATGTATACTGAGAGATCAGCATCTCGGGGACACTGTCCAAGGTGCTGAACCTTACACCCTGAGATCTGCACTATGTATACTGAGAGATCAGCATCTCGGGGACACTGTCCAAGGTGCTGAACCTTACACCCTGAGATCTGCACTATGTATACTGAGAGATCAGCATCTCGGGGACACTGTCCAAGGTGCTGAACCTTACACCCTGAGATCTGCACTATGTATACTGAGAGATCAGCATCTCGGAGACACTGTCCAAGGTGCTGAACCTTACACCCTGAGAGCAGCACTATGTATACTGAGAGATCAGCATCTCGGTGACACTGTCCAAGGTGCTGAACCTTACACCCTGAGATCTGCACTATGTATACTGAGAGATCAGCATCTCGGGGACACTGTCCAAGGTGCTGAACCTTACACCCTGAGATCTGCACTATGTATACTGAGAGATCAGCATCTCGGGGACACTGTCCAAGGTGCTGAACCTTACACCCTGAGATCTGCACTATGTATACTGAGAGATCAGCATCTCGGTGACACGGTCCAAGGTGCTGAACCTTACACTCCGAGATCTGCACTATGTATACTGAGAGATCAGCATCTCGGGGACACTATCCAAAGTGCTGAACCTTACACTCTGAGAGCTGCACTATGTATACTGAGAGATCAGCATCTCGGTGACACTGTCCAAGGTGCTGAACCTTACACCCTGAGATCTGCACTATGTATACTGAGAGATCAGCATCTCGGTGACACTGTCCAAGGTGCTGAACCTTACACCCTGAGATCTGCACTATGTATACTGAGAGATCAGCATCTCGGTGACACAGTCCAAGGTGCTGAACCTTACACCCTGAGATCTGCACTATGTATACTGAGAGATCAGCATCTCGGGGACACTGTCCAAGGTGCTGAACCTTACACCCTGAGATCTGCACTATGTATACTGAGAGATCAGCATCTCGGTGACACGGTCCAAGGTGCTGAACCTTACACTCCGAGATCTGCACTATGTATACTGAGAGATCAGCATCTCGGGGACACTATCCAAAGTGCTGAACCTTACACTCTGAGAGCTGCACTATGTATACTGAGAGATCAGCATCTCGGTGACACTGTCCAAGGTGCTGAACCTTACACCCTGAGATCTGCACTATGTATACTGAGAGATCAGCATCTCGGTGACACTGTCCAAGGTGCTGAACCTTACACCCTGAGATCTGCACTATGTATACTGAGAGATCAGCATCTCGGTGACACAGTCCAAGGTGCTGAACCTTACACCCTGAGATCTGCACTATGTATACTGAGAGATCAGCATCTCGGGGACACTGTCCAAGGTGCTGAACCTTACACCCTGAGAGCTGCACTATGTATACTGAGAGATCAGCATCTCGGAGACATTGTCCAAGGTGCTGAACCTTACACCCTGAGAGCAGCACTATGTATACTGAGAGATCAGCATCTCGGTGACACTGTCCAAGGTGCTGAACCTTACACCCTGAGATCTGCACTATGTATACTGAGAGATCAGCATCTCGGTGACACTGTCCAAGGTGCTGAACCTTACACCCTGAGATCTGCACTATGTATACTGAGAGATCAGCATATCGGGGACACTGTCCAAGGTGCTGAACCTTACACCCTGAGATCTGCACTATGTATACTGAGAGATCAGCATCTCGGTGACACTGTCCAAGGTGCTGAACCTTACACCCTGAGATCTGCACTATGTATACTGAGAGATCAGCATCTCGGGGACACTGTCCAAGGTGCTGAACCTTACACCCTGAGATCTGCACTATGTATACTGAGAGATCAGCATCTCGGGGACACTGTCCAAGGTGCTGAACCTTACACCCTGAGATCTGCACTATGTATACTGAGAGATCAGCATCTCGGGGACACTGTCCAAGGTGCTGAACCTTACACCCTGAGAGCTGCACTATGTATACTGAGAGATCAGCATCTCGGGGACACTGTCCAAGGTGCTGAACCTTACACCCTGAGAGCTGCACTATGTATACTGAGAGATCAGCATCTCGGGGACACTGTCCAAGGTGCTGAACCTTACACCCTGAGATCTGCACTATGTATACTGAGAGATCAGCATCTCGGGGACACTGTCCAAGGTGCTGAACCTTACACCCTGAGATCTGCACTATGTATACTGAGAGATCAGCATCTCGGGGACACTGTCCAAGGTGCTGAACCTTACACCCTGAGATCTGCACTATGTATACTGAGAGATCAGCATCTCGGTGACACGGTCCAAGGTGCTGAACCTTACACTCCGAGATCTGCACTATGTATACTGAGAGATCAGCATCTCGGTGACACGGTCCAAGGTGCTGAACCTTACACTCCGAGATCTGCACTATGTATACTGAGAGATCAGCATCTCGGGGACACTGTCCAAAGTGCTGAACCTTACACTCTGAGATCTGCACTATGTATACTGAGAGATCAGCATCTCGGGGACACTGTCCAAGGTGCTGAACCTTACACCCTGAGAGCTGCACTATGTATACTGAGAGATCAGCATCTCGGGGACACTGTCCAAGGTGCTGAACCTTACACCCTGAGAGCTGCACTATGTATACTGAGAGATCAGCATCTCGGGGACACTGTCCAAGGTGCTGAACCTTACACCCTGAGATCTGCACTATGTATACTGAGAGATCAGCATCTCGGGGACACTGTCCAAGGTGCTGAACCTTACACCCTGAGATCTGCACTATGTATACTGAGAGATCAGCATCTCGGGGACACTGTCCAAGGTGCTGAACCTTACACCCTGAGATCTGCACTATGTATACTGAGAGATCAGCATCTCGGTGACACGGTCCAAGGTGCTGAACCTTACACTCCGAGATCTGCACTATGTATACTGAGAGATCAGCATCTCGGGGACACTGTCCAAAGTGCTGAACCTTACACTCTGAGAGCTGCACTATGTATACTGAGAGATCAGCATCTCGGTGACACTGTCCAAGGTGCTGAACCTTACACCCTGAGATCTGCACTATGTATACTGAGAGATCAGCATCTCGGTGACACTGTCCAAGGTGCTGAACCTTACACCCTGAGATCTGCACTATGTATACTGAGAGATCAGCATCTCGGGGACACTGTCCAAGGTGCTGAACCTTACACCCTGAGATCTGCACTATGTATACTGAGAGATCAGCATCTCGGGGACACTGTCCAAGGTGCTGAACCTTACACCCTGAGATCTGCACTATGTATACTGAGAGATCAGCATCTCGGGGACACTGTCCAAGGTGCTGAACCTTACACCCTGAGATCTGCACTATGTATACTGAGAGATCAGCATCTCGGTGACACGGTCCAAGGTGCTGAACCTTACACTCCGAGATCTGCACTATGTATACTGAGAGATCAGCATCTCGGGGACACTGTCCAAAGTGCTGAACCTTACACTCTGAGAGCTGCACTACTGCTGCGGCACAGTTTATTCGAGCATTTGCCCGTTCTGTGCCGCAGCAGTAGCCTGGCGCGCGCCCGAGAGTGACGGGCGCGCGCCGAAGCAGCGGAAGAGCGCCCTCCGATCGGGGCGCTCTCCCTACCGCTGCCGGGTCCGCCGGGTCCCCCGGAACCCCCTGCCGCTGTCCCGCGATCGCGGGACACCAGGGCTCCCTCGGGGAGCCCCTGGACGCGCGTGCAGGGGGCGCACGCTCCCGAAGACGCGTGACCGCGCGTCTATGACGCGCGGCACGCCGAGGGGCGGCCACTAGCAAGCCGGGAAATCTCCCGGCTTGCGGATCTGGCCGCAGTGTGATAAACTGTGTCGCCAGTGTATGTATACTGAGAGATCAGCATCTCGGTGACACTGTCCAAGATGCTGAACCTTACACCCTGAGATCTGCACTATGTATACTGAGAGATCAGCATCTCGGTGACACTGTCCAAGGTGCTGAACCTTACAACCTGAGATCTGCACTATGTATACTGAGAGATCAGCATCTCGGGGACACTGTCCAAGGTGCTGAACCTTACACCCTGAGATCTGCACTATGTATACTGAGAGATCAGCATCTCGGAGACACTGTCCAAGGTGCTGAACCTTACACCCTGAGAGCAGCACTATGTATACTGAGAGATCAGCATCTCGGTGACACTGTCCAAGGTGCTGAACCTTACACCCTGAGAGCAGCACTATGTATACTGAGAGATCAGCATCTCGGGGACACTGTCCAAGGTGCTGAACCTTACACCCTGAGATCTGCACTATGTATACTGAGAGATCAGCATCTCGGGGACACTGTCCAAGGTGCTGAACCTTACACCCTGAGATCTGCACTATGTATACTGAGAGATCAGCATCTCGGTGACACGGTCCAAGGTGCTGAACCTTACACTCCGAGATCTGCACTATGTATACTGAGAGATCAGCATCTCGGGGACACTGTCCAAAGTGCTGAACCTTACACTCTGAGAGCTGCACTATGTATACTGAGAGATCAGCATCTCGGTGACACTGTCCAAGATGCTGAACCTTACACCCTGAGATCTGCACTATGTATACTGAGAGATCAGCATCTCGGTGACACTGTCCAAGGTGCTGAACCTTACACCCTGAGATCTGCACTATGTATACTGAGAGATCAGCATCTCGGGGACACTGTCCAAGGTGCTGAACCTTACACCCTGAGATCTGCACTATGTATACTGAGAGATCAGCATCTCGGTGACACGGTCCAAGGTGCTGAACCTTACACTCCGAGATCTGCACTATGTATACTGAGAGATCAGCATCTCGGGGACACTGTCCAAAGTGCTGAACCTTACACTCTGAGAGCTGCACTACTGCTGCGGCACAGTTTATTCGAGCATTTGCCCGTTCTGTGCCGCAGCAGTAGCCTGGCGCGCGCCCGAGAGTGACGGGCGCGCGCCGAAGCAGCGGAAGAGCGCCCTCCGATCGGGGCGCTCTCCCTACCGCTGCCGGGTCCGCCGGGTCCCCCGGAACCCCCTGCCGCTGTCCCGCGATCGCGGGACACCAGGGCTCCCTCGGGGAGCCCCTGGACGCGCGTGCAGGGGGCGCACGCTCCCGAAGACGCGTGACCGCGCGTCTATGACGCGCGGCACGCCGAGGGGCGGCCACTAGCAAGCCGGGAAATCTCCCGGCTTGCGGATCTGGCCGCAGTGTGATAAACTGTGTCGCCAGTGTATGTATACAGAGAGATCAGCATCTCGGTGACACTGTCCAAGATGCTGAACCTTACACCCTGAGATCTGCACTATGTATACTGAGAGATCAGCATCTCGGTGACACTGTCCAAGGTGCTGAACCTTACACCCTGAGATCTGCACTATGTATACTGAGAGATCAGCATCTCGGGGACACTGTCCAAGGTGCTGAACCTTACACCCTGAGATCTGCACTATGTATACTGAGAGATCAGCATCTCGGAGACACTGTCCAAGGTGCTGAACCTTACACCCTGAGAGCAGCACTATGTATACTGAGAGATCAGCATCTCGGTGACACTGTCCAAGGTGCTGAACCTTACACCCTGAGAGCAGCACTATGTATACTGAGAGATCAGCATCTCGGTGACACTGTCCAAGGTGCTGAACCTTACACCCTGAGATCTGCACTATGTATACTGAGAGATCAGCATCTCGGGGACACTGTCCAAGGTGCTGAACCTTACACCCTGAGATCTGCACTATGTATACTGAGAGATCAGCATCTCGGGGACACTGTCCAAGGTGCTGAACCTTACACCCTGAGATCTGCACTATGTATACTGAGAGATCAGCATCTCGGTGACACGGTCCAAGGTGCTGAACCTTACACTCCGAGATCTGCACTATGTATACTGAGAGATCAGCATCTCGGGGACACTGTCCAAAGTGCTGAACCTTACACTCTGAGAGCTGCACTATGTATACTGAGAGATCAACATCTCGGTGACACTGTCCAAGATGCTGAACCTTACACCCTGAGATCTGCACTATGTATACTGAGAGATCAGCATCTCGGTGACACTGTCCAAGGTGCTGAACCTTACAACCTGAGATCTGCACTATGTATACTGAGAGATCAGCATCTCGGGGACACTGTCCAAGGTGCTGAACCTTACACCCTGAGATCTGCACTATGTATACTGAGAGATCAGCATCTCGGAGACACTGTCCAAGGTGCTGAACCTTACACCCTGAGAGCAGCACTATGTATACTGAGAGATCAGCATCTCGGTGACACTGTCCAAGGTGCTGAACCTTACACCCTGAGAGCAGCACTATGTATACTGAGAGATCAGCATCTCGGTGACACTGTCCAAGGTGCTGAACCTTACACCCTGAGATCTGCACTATGTATACTGAGAGATCAGCATCTCGGGGACACTGTCCAAGGTGCTGAACCTTACACCCTGAGATCTGCACTATGTATACTGAGAGATCAGCATCTCGGGGACACTGTCCAAGGTGCTGAACCTTACACCCTGAGATCTGCACTATGTATACTGAGAGATCAGCATCTCGGGGACACTGTCCAAGGTGCTGAACCTTACACCCTGAGATCTGCACTATGTATACTGAGAGATCAGCATCTCGGGGACACTGTCCAAGGTGCTGAACCTTACACCCTGAGATCTGCACTATGTATACTGAGAGATCAGCATCTCGGGGACACTGTCCAAGGTGCTGAACCTTACACCCTGAGATCTGCACTATGTATACTGAGAGATCAGCATCTCGGGGACACTGTCCAAGGTGCTGAACCTTACACCCTGAGATCTGCACTATGTATACTGAGAGATCAGCATCTCAGGGACACTGTCCAAGGTGCTGAACCTTACACCCTGAGATCTGCACTATGTATACTGAGAGATCAGCATCTCGGTGACACGGTCCAAGGTGCTGAACCTTACACTCCGAGATCTGCACTATGTATACTGAGAGATCAGCATCTCGGGGACACTGTCCAAAGTGCTGAACCTTACACTCTGAGAGCTGCACTATGTATACTGAGAGATCAGCATCTTGGTGACACTGTCCAAGGTGCTGAACCTTACACCCTGAGATCTGCACTATGTATACTGAGAGATCAGCATCTCGGTGACACTGTCCAAGGTGCTGAACCTTACACCCTGAGATCTGCACTATGTATACTGAGAGATCAGCATCTCGGTGACACAGTCCAAGGTGCTGAACCTTACACCCTGAGATCTGCACTATGTATACTGAGAGATCAGCATCTCGGGGACACTGTCCAAGGTGCTGAACCTTACACCCTGAGAGCTGCACTATGTATACTGAGAGATCAGCATCTCGGAGACACTGTCCAAGGTGCTGAACCTTACACCCTGAGAGCAGCACTATGTATACTGAGAGATCAGCATCTCGGTGACACTGTCCAAGGTGCTGAACCTTACACCCTGAGATCTGCACTATGTATACTGAGAGATCAGCATCTCGGTGACACTGTCCAAGGTGCTGAACCTTACACCCTGAGATCTGCACTATGTATACTGAGAGATCAGCATCTCGGGGACACTGTCCAAGGTGCTGAACCTTACACCCTGAGAGCAGCACTATGTATACTGAGAGATCAGCATCTCGGTGACACTGTCCAAGGTGCTGAACCTTACACCCTGAGAGCAGCACTATGTATACTGAGAGATCAGCATCTCGGTGACACTGTCCAAGGTGCTGAACCTTACACCCTGAGATCTGCACTATGTATACTGAGAGATCAGCATCTCGGGGACACTGTCCAAGGTGCTGAACCTTACACCCTGAGATCTGCACTATGTATACTGAGAGATCAGCATCTCGGTGACACTGTCCAAGGTGCTGAACCTTACACCCTGAGATCTGCACTATGTATACTGAGAGATCAGCATCTCGGGGACACTGTCCAAGGTGCTGAACCTTACACCCTGAGATCTGCACTATGTATACTGAGAGATCAGCATCTCGGGGACACTGTCCAAAGTGCTGAACCTTACACTCTGAGAGCTGCACTATGTATACTGAGAGATCAGCATCTCGGTGACACTGTCCAAGATGCTGAACCTTACACCCTGAGATCTGCACTATGTATACTGAGAGATCAGCATCTCGGAGACACTGTCCAAGGTGCTGAACCTTACACCCTGAGATCTGCACTATGTATACTGAGAGATCAGCATCTCGGGGACACTGTCCAAAGTGCTGAACCTTACACTCTGAGAGCTGCACTATGTATACTGAGAGATCAGCATCTCGGTGACACTGTCCAAGGTGCTGAACCTTACACCCTGAGATCTGCACTATGTATACTGAGAGATCAGCATCTCGGTGACACTGTCCAAGGTGCTGAACCTTACACCCTGAGATCTGCACTATGTATACTGAGAGATCAGCATCTCGGTGACACAGTCCAAGGTGCTGAACCTTACACCCTGAGATCTGCACTATGTATACTGAGAGATCAGCATCTCGGGGACACTGTCCAAGGTGCTGAACCTTACACCCTGAGAGCTGCACTATGTATACTGAGAGATCAGCATCTCGGAGACTCTGTCCAAGGTGCTGAACCTTACACCCTGAGAGCAGCACTATGTATACTGAGAGATCAGCATCTCGGTGACACTGTCCAAGGTGCTGAACCTTACACCCTGAGATCTGCACTATGTATACTGAGAGATCAGCATCTCGGTGACACTGTCCAAGGTGCTGAACCTTACACCCTGAGATCTGCACTATGTATACTGAGAGATCAGCATCTCGGGGACACTGTCCAAGGTGCTGAACCTTACACCCTGAGATCTGCACTATGTATACTGAGAGATCAGCATCTCGGGGACACTGTCCAAGGTGCTGAACCTTACACCCTGAGATCTGCACTATGTATACTGAGAGATCAGCATCTCGGGGACACTGTCCAAGGTGCTGAACCTTACACCCTGAGAGCTGCACTATGTATACTGAGAGATCAGCATCTCGGGGACACTGTCCAAGGTGCTGAACCTTACACCCTGAGAGCTGCACTATGTATACTGAGAGATCAGCATCTCGGGGACACTGTCCAAGGTGCTGAACCTTACACCCTGAGATCTGCACTATGTATACTGAGAGATCAGCATCTCGGTGACACTGTCCAAGGTGCTGAACCTTACACCCTGAGATCTGCACTATGTAAACTGAGAGATCAGCATCTCGGGGACACTGTCCAAGGTGCTGAACCTTACACCCTGAGATCTGCACTATGTATACTGAGAGATCAGCATCTCGGGGACACTGTCCAAGGTGCTGAACCTTACACCCTGAGATCTGCACTATGTATACTGAGAGATCAGCATCTCGGGGACACTGTCCAAGGTGCTGAACCTTACACCCTGAGATCTGCACTATGTATACTGAGAGATCAGCATCTCGGGGACACTGTCCAAGGTGCTGAACCTTACACCCTGAGAGCTGCACTATGTATACTGAGAGATCAGCATCTCGGAGACACTGTCCAAGGTGCTGAACCTTACACCCTGAGAGCAGCACTATGTATACTGAGAGATCAGCCTCTCGGTGACACTGTCCAAGGTGCTGAACCTTACACCCTGAGATCTGCACTATGTATACTGAGAGATCAGCATCTCGGTGACACTGTCCAAGGTGCTGAACCTTACACCCTGAGATCTGCACTATGTATACTGAGAGATCAGCATCTCGGGGACACTGTCCAAGGTGCTGAACCTTACACCCTGAGATCTGCACTATGTATACTGAGAGATCAGCATCTCGGGGACACTGTCCAAGGTGCTGAACCTTACACCCTGAGATCTGCACTATGTATACTGAGAGATCAGCATCTCGGGGACACTGTCCAAGGTGCTGAACCTTACACCCTGAGATCTGCACTATGTATACTGAGAGATCAGCATCTCGGGGACACTGTCCAAGGTGCTGAACCTTACACCATGAGATCTGCACTATGTATACTGAGAGATCAGCATCTCGGGGACACTGTCCAAGGTGCTGAACCTTACACCCTGAGATCTGCACTATGTATACTGAGAGATCAGCATCTCGGTGACACGGTCCAAGGTGCTGAACCTTACACTCCGAGATCTGCACTATGTATACTGAGAGATCAGCATCTCGGGGACACTGTCCAAAGTGCTGAACCTTACACTCTGAGAGCTGCACTATGTATACTGAGAGATCAGCATCTCGGTGACACTGTCCAAGGTGCTGAACCTTACACCCTGAGATCTGCACTATGTATACTGAGAGATCAGCATCTCGGTGACACTGTCCAAGGTGCTGAACCTTACACCCTGAGATCTGCACTATGTATACTGAGAGATCAGCATCTCGGTGACACAGTCCAAGGTGCTGAACCTTACACCCTGAGATCTGCACTATGTATACTGAGAGATCAGCATCTCGGGGACACTGTCCAAGGTGCTGAACCTTACACCCTGAGATCTGCACTATGTATACTGAGAGATCAGCATCTCGGGGACACTGTCCAAGGTGCTGAACCTTACACCCTGAGATCTGCACTATGTATACTGAGAGATCAGCATCTCGGGGACACTGTCCAAGGTGCTGAACCTTACACCCTGAGATCTGCACTATGTATACTGAGAGATCAGCATCTCGGGGACACTGTCCAAGGTGCTGAACCTTACACCCTGAGAGCTGCACTATGTATACTGAGAGATCAGCATCTCGGAGACACTGTCCAAGGTGCTGAACCTTACACCCTGAGAGCAGCACTATGTATACTGAGAGATCAGCATCTCGGTGACACTGTCCAAGGTGCTGAACCTTACACCCTGAGATCTGCACTATGTATACTGAGAGATCAGCATCTCGGTGACACTGTCCAAGGTGCTGAACCTTACACCCTGAGATCTGCACTATGTATACTGAGAGATCAGCATCTCGGGGACACTGTCCAAGGTGCTGAACCTTACACCCTGAGATCTGCACTATGTATACTGAGAGATCAGCATCTCGGGGACACTGTCCAAGGTGCTGAACCTTACACCCTGAGATCTGCACTATGTATACTGAGAGATCAGCATCTCGGGGACACTGTCCAAGGTGCTGAACCTTACACCCTGAGATCTGCACTATGTATACTGAGAGATCAGCATCTCGGGGACACTGTCCAAGGTGCTGAACCTTACACCATGAGATCTGCACTATGTATACTGAGAGATCAGCATCTCGGGGACACTGTCCAAGGTGCTGAACCTTACACCCTGAGAGCTGCACTATGTATACTGAGAGATCAGCATCTCGGGGACACTGTCCAAGGTGCTGAACCTTACACCCTGAGATCTGCACTATGTATACTGAGAGATCAGCATCTCGGGGACACTGTCCAATGTGCTGAACCTTACACCCTGAGATCTGCACTATGTATACTGAGAGATCAGCATCTCGGTGACACTGTCCAAGGTGCTGAACCTTACACCCTGAGATCTGCACTATGTATACTGAGAGATCAGCATCTCGGGGACACTGTCCAAGGTGCTGAACCTTACACCCTGAGATCTGCACTATGTATACTGAGAGATCAGCATCTCGGGGACACTGTCCAAAGTGCTGAACCTTACACTCTGAGAGCTGCACTATGTATACTGAGAGATCAGCATCTCGGTGACACTGTCCAAGGTGCTGAACCTTACACCCTGAGATCTGCACTATGTATACTGAGAGATCAGCATCTCGGTGACACTGTCCAAGGTGCTGAACCTTACAACCTGAGATCTGCACTATGTATACTGAGAGATCAGCATCTCGGAGACACTGTCCAAGGTGCTGAACCTTACACCCTGAGATCTGCACTATGTATACTGAGAGATCAGCATCTCGGAGACACTGTCCAAGGTGCTGAACCTTACACCCTGAGAGCAGCACTATGTATACTGAGAGATCAGCATCTCGGTGACACTGTCCAAGGTGCTGAACCTTACACCCTGAGAGCAGCACTATGTATACTGAGAGATCAGCATCTCGGTGACACTGTCCAAGGTGCTGAACCTTACACCCTGAGATCTGCACTATGTATACTGAGAGATCAGCATCTCGGGGACACTGTCCAAGGTGCTGAACCTTACACCCTGAGATCTGCACTATGTATACTGAGAGATCAGCATCTCGGGGACACTGTCCAAGGTGCTGAACCTTACACCCTGAGATCTGCACTATGTATACTGAGAGATCAGCATCTCGGGGACACTGTCCAAGGTGCTGAACCTTACACCCTGAGATCTGCACTATGTATACTGAGAGATCAGCATCTCGGGGACACTGTCCAAGGTGCTGAACCTTACACCCTGAGATCTGCACTATGTATACTGAGAGATCAGCATCTCGGGGACACTGTCCAAGGTGCTGAACCTTACACCCTGAGATCTGCACTATGTATACTGAGAGATCAGCATCTCGGGGACACTGTCCAAGGTGCTGAACCTTACACCCTGAGATCTGCACTATGTATACTGAGAGATCAGCATCTCGGTGACACGGTCCAAGGTGCTGAACCTTACACTCCGAGATCTGCACTATGTATACTGAGAGATCAGCATCTCGGGGACACTGTCCAAAGTGCTGAACCTTACACTCTGAGAGCTGCACTATGTATACTGAGAGATCAGCATCTCGGTGACACTGTCCAAGGTGCTGAACCTTACACCCTGAGATCTGCACTATGTATACTGAGAGATCAGCATCTCGGTGACACTGTCCAAGGTGCTGAACCTTACACCCTGAGATCTGCACTATGTATACTGAGAGATCAGCATCTCGGTGACACAGTCCAAGGTGCTGAACCTTACACCCTGAGATCTGCACTATGTATACTGAGAGATCAGCATCTCGGGGACACTGTCCAAGGTGCTGAACCTTACACCCTGAGATCTGCACTATGTATACTGAGAGATCAGCATCTCGGGGACACTGTCCAAGGTGCTGAACCTTACACCCTGAGATCTGCACTATGTATACTGAGAGATCAGCATCTCGGGGACACTGTCCAAGGTGCTGAACCTTACACCCTGAGATCTGCACTATGTATACTGAGAGATCAGCATCTCGGGGACACTGTCCAAGGTGCTGAACCTTACACCCTGAGATCTGCACTATGTATACTGAGAGATCAGCATCTCGGGGACACTGTCCAAGGTGCTGAACCTTACACCCTGAGATCTGCACTATGTATACTGAGAGATCAGCATCTCGGGGACACTGTCCAAGGTGCTGAACCTTACACCCTGAGATCTGCACTATGTATACTGAGAGATCAGCATCTCGGGGACACTGTCCAAGGTGCTGAACCTTACACCCTGAGAGCAGCACTATGTATACTGAGAGATCAGCATCTCGGTGACACTGTCCAAGGTGCTGAACCTTACACCCTGAGAGCAGCACTATGTATACTGAGAGATCAGCATCTCGGTGACACTGTCCAAGGTGCTGAACCTTACACCCTGAGATCTGCACTATGTATACTGAGAGATCAGCATCTCGGGGACACTGTCCAAGGTGCTGAACCTTACACCCTGAGATCTGCACTATGTATACTGAGAGATCAGCATCTCGGGGACACTGTCCAATGTGCTGAACCTTACACCCTGAGATCTGCACTATGTATACTGAGAGATCAGCATCTCGGTGACACTGTCCAAGGTGCTGAACCTTACACCCTGAGATCTGCACTATGTATACTGAGAGATCAGCATCTCGGGGACACTGTCCAAGGTGCTGAACCTTACACCCTGAGATCTGCACTATGTATACTGAGAGATCAGCATCTCGGGGACACTGTCCAAAGTGCTGAACCTTACACTCTGAGAGCTGCACTATGTATACTGAGAGATCAGCATCTCGGTGACACTGTCCAAGGTGCTGAACCTTACACCCTGAGATCTGCACTATGTATACTGAGAGATCAGCATCTCGGTGACACTGTCCAAGGTGCTGAACCTTACAACCTGAGATCTGCACTATGTATACTGAGAGATCAGCATCTCGGAGACACTGTCCAAGGTGCTGAACCTTACACCCTGAGATCTGCACTATGTATACTGAGAGATCAGCATCTCGGAGACACTGTCCAAGGTGCTGAACCTTACACCCTGAGAGCAGCACTATGTATACTGAGAGATCAGCATCTCGGTGACACTGTCCAAGG
Source organism: Ascaphus truei (assembly GCF_040206685.1). Taxonomy (NCBI): domain Eukaryota; kingdom Metazoa; phylum Chordata; class Amphibia; order Anura; family Ascaphidae; genus Ascaphus; species Ascaphus truei. The sequence goes on from NW_027453968.1 coordinate 104,627, forward strand.
TGCTGAACCTTACACCCTGAGAGCAGCACTATGTATACTGAGAGATCAGCATCTCGGTGACACTGTCCAAGGTGCTGAACCTTACACCCTGAGATCTGCACTATGTATACTGAGAGATCAGCATCTCGGGGACACTGTCCAAGGTGCTGAACCTTACACCCTGAGATCTGCACTATGTATACTGAGAGATCAGCATCTCGGGGACACTGTCCAAGGTGCTGAACCTTACACCCTGAGATCTGCACTATGTATACTGAGAGATCAGCATCTCGGGGACACTGTCCAAGGTGCTGAACCTTACACCCTGAGATCTGCACTATGTATACTGAGAGATCAGCATCTCGGGGACACTGTCCAAGGTGCTGAACCTTACACCCTGAGATCTGCACTATGTATACTGAGAGATCAGCATCTCGGGGACACTGTCCAAGGTGCTGAACCTTACACCCTGAGATCTGCACTATGTATACTGAGAGATCAGCATCTCGGGGACACTGTCCAAGGTGCTGAACCTTACACCCTGAGATCTGCACTATGTATACTGAGAGATCAGCATCTCGGTGACACGGTCCAAGGTGCTGAACCTTACACTCCGAGATCTGCACTATGTATACTGAGAGATCAGCATCTCGGGGACACTGTCCAAAGTGCTGAACCTTACACTCTGAGAGCTGCACTATGTATACTGAGAGATCAGCATCTCGGTGACACTGTCCAAGGTGCTGAACCTTACACCCTGAGATCTGCACTATGTATACTGAGAGATCAGCATCTCGGTGACACTGTCCAAGGTGCTGAACCTTACACCCTGAGATCTGCACTATGTATACTGAGAGATCAGCATCTCGGTGACACAGTCCAAGGTGCTGAACCTTACACCCTGAGATCTGCACTATGTATACTGAGAGATCAGCATCTCGGGGACACTGTCCAAGGTGCTGAACCTTACACCCTGAGAGCTGCACTATGTATACTGAGAGATCAGCATCTCGGAGACACTGTCCAAGGTGCTGAACCTTACACCCTGAGAGCAGCACTATGTATACTGAGAGATCAGCATCTCGGTGACACTGTCCAAGGTGCTGAACCTTACACCCTGAGATCTGCACTATGTATACTGAGAGATCAGCATCTCGGTGACACTGTCCAAGGTGCTGAACCTTACACCCTGAGATCTGCACTATGTATACTGAGAGATCAGCATCTCGGGGACACTGTCCAAGGTGCTGAACCTTACACCCTGAGATCTGCACTATGTATACTGAGAGATCAGCATCTCGGGGACACTGTCCAAGGTGCTGAACCTTACACCCTGAGATCTGCACTATGTATACTGAGAGATCAGCATCTCGGGGACACTGTCCAAGGTGCTGAACCTTACACCCTGAGAGCTGCACTATGTATACTGAGAGATCAGCATCTCGGGGACACTGTCCAAGGTGCTGAACCTTACACCCTGAGAGCTGCACTATGTATACTGAGAGATCAGCATCTCGGGGACACTGTCCAAGGTGCTGAACCTTACACCCTGAGATCTGCACTATGTATACTGAGAGATCAGCATCTCGGGGACACTGTCCAAGGTGCTGAACCTTACACCCTGAGATCTGCACTATGTATACTGAGAGATCAGCATCTCGGGGACACTGTCCAAGGTGCTGAACCTTACACCCTGAGATCTGCACTATGTATACTGAGAGATCAGCATCTCGGGACACTGTCCAAGGTGCTGAACCTTACACTCCGAGATCTGCACTATGTATACTGAGAGATCAGCATCTCGGGGACACTGTCCAAAGTGCTGAACCTTACACTCTGAGAGCTGCACTATGTATACTGAGAGATCAGCATCTCGGTGACACTGTCCAAGGTGCTGAACCTTACACCCTGAGATCTGCACTATGTATACTGAGAGATCAGCATCTCGGGGACACTGTCCAAGGTGCTGAACCTTACACCCTGAGATCTGCACTATGTATACTGAGAGATCAGCATCTCGGGGACACTGTCCAAGGTGCTGAACCTTACACCCTGAGATCTGCACTATGTATACTGAGAGATCAGCATCTCGGTGACACTGTCCAAGGTGCTGAACCTTACACCCTGAGATCTGCACTATGTATACTGAGAGATCAGCATCTCGGGGACACTGTCCAAGGTGCTGAACCTTACACCCTGAGATCTGCACTATGTATACTGAGAGATCAGCATCTCGGGGACACTGTCCAAGGTGCTGAACCTTACACCCTGAGATCTGCACTATGTATACTGAGAGATCAGCATCTCGGGGACACTGTCCAAGGTGCTGAACCTTACACCCTGAGATCTGCACTATGTATACTGAGAGATCAGCATCTCGGGGACACTGTCCAAGGTGCTGAACCTTACACCCTGAGATCTGCACTATGTATACTGAGAGATCAGCATCTCGGAGACACTGTCCAAGGTGCTGAACCTTACACCCTGAGATCTGCACTATGTATACTGAGAGATCAGCATCTCGGTGACACTGTCCAAGGTGCTGAACCTTACACCCTGAGATCTGCACTATGTATACTGAGAGATCAGCATCTCGGTGACACTGTCCAAGGTGCTGAACCTTACACCCTGAGATCTGCACTATGTATACTGAGAGATCAGCATCTCGGGGACACTGTCCAAGGTGCTGAACCTTACACCCTGAGATCTGCACTATGTATACTGAGAGATCAGCATCTCGGGGACACTGTCCAAGGTGCTGAACCTTACACCCTGAGATCTGCACTATGTATACTGAGAGATCAGCATCTCGGGGACACTGTCCAAGGTGCTGAACCTTACACCCTGAGATCTGCACTATGTATACTGAGAGATCAGCATCTCGGGGACACTGTCCAAGGTGCTGAACCTTACACCCTGAGATCTGCACTATGTATACTGAGAGATCAGCATCTCGGGGACACTGTCCAAGGTGCTGAACCTTACACCCTGAGAGCTGCACTATGTATACTGAGAGATCAGCATCTCGGGGACACTGTCCAAGGTGCTGAACCTTACACCCTGAGATCTGCACTATGTATACTGAGAGATCAGCATCTCGGGACACTGTCCAAGGTGCTGAACCTTACACCCTGAGATCTGCACTATGTATACTGAGAGATCAGCATCTCGGTGACACTGTCCAAGGTGCTGAACCTTACACCCTGAGATCTGCACTATGTATACTGAGAGATCAGCATCTCGGGGACACTGTCCAAGGTGCTGAACCTTACACCCTGAGATCTGCACTATGTATACTGAGAGATCAGCATCTCGGGGACACTGTCCAAGGTGCTGAACCTTACACCTGAGAGCTGCACTATGTATACTGAGAGATCAGCATCTCGGTGACACTGTCCAAGGTGCTGAACCTTACACCCTGAGATCTGCACTATGTATACTGAGAGATCAGCATCTCGGTGACACTGTCCAAGGTGCTGAACCTTACACCCTGAGATCTGCACTATGTATACTGAGAGATCAGCATCTCGGGGACACTGTCCAAGGTGCTGAACCTTACACCCTGAGATCTGCACTATGTATACTGAGAGATCAGCATCTCGGGGACACTGTCCAAGGTGCTGAACCTTACACCCTGAGAGCAGCACTATGTATACTGAGAGATCAGCATCTCGGTGACACTGTCCAAGGTGCTGAACCTTACACCCTGAGAGCTGCACTATGTATACTGAGAGATCAGCATCTCGGTGACACTGTCCAAGGTGCTGAACCTTACACCCTGAGATCTGCACTATGTATACTGAGAGATCAGCATCTCGGGGACACTGTCCAAGGTGCTGAACCTTACACCCTGAGATCTGCACTATGTATACTGAGAGATCAGCATCTCGGGGACACTGTCCAAGGTGCTGAACCTTACACCCTGAGATCTGCACTATGTATACTGAGAGATCAGCATCTCGGGGACACTGTCCAAGGTGCTGAACCTTACACCCTGAGATCTGCACTATGTATACTGAGAGATCAGCATCTCGGGGACACTGTCCAAGGTGCTGAACCTTACACCCTGAGATCTGCACTATGTATACTGAGAGATCAGCATCTCGGGGACACTGTCCAAGGTGCTGAACCTTACACCTGAGATCTGCACTATGTATACTGAGAGATCAGCATCTCGGGGACACTGTCCAAGGTGCTGAACCTTACACCCTGAGATCTGCACTATGTATACTGAGAGATCAGCATCTCGGTGACACTGTCCAAGGTGCTGAACCTTACACCCGAGATCTGCACTATGTATACTGAGAGATCAGCATCTCGGGGACACTGTCCAAGGTGCTGAACCTTACACTCTGAGAGCTGCACTATGTATACTGAGAGATCAGCATCTCGGTGACACTGTCCAAGGTGCTGAACCTTACACCCTGAGATCTGCACTATGTATACTGAGAGATCAGCATCTCGGTGACACTGTCCAAGGTGCTGAACCTTACACCCTGAGATCTGCACTATGTATACTGAGAGATCAGCATCTCGGTGACACTGTCCAAGGTGCTGAACCTTACACCCTGAGATCTGCACTATGTATACTGAGAGATCAGCATCTCGGGGACACTGTCCAAGGTGCTGAACCTTACACCCTGAGATCTGCACTATGTATACTGAGAGATCAGCATCTCGGGGACACTGTCCAAGGTGCTGAACCTTACACCCTGAGATCTGCACTATGTATACTGAGAGATCAGCATCTCGGGGACACTGTCCAAGGTGCTGAACCTTACACCCTGAGATCTGCACTATGTATACTGAGAGATCAGCATCTCGGGGACACTGTCCAAGGTGCTGAACCTTACACCCTGAGATCTGCACTATGTATACTGAGAGATCAGCATCTCGGGGACACTGTCCAAGGTGCTGAACCTTACACCCTGAGATCTGCACTATGTATACTGAGAGATCAGCATCTCGGGGACACTGTCCAAGGTGCTGAACCTTACACCCTGAGATCTGCACTATGTATACTGAGAGATCAGCATCTCGGGGACACTGTCCAAGGTGCTGAACCTTACACCCTGAGAGCAGCACTATGTATACTGAGAGATCAGCATCTCGGTGACACTGTCCAAGGTGCTGAACCTTACACCCTGAGAGCTGCACTATGTATACTGAGAGATCAGCATCTCGGTGACACTGTCCAAGGTGCTGAACCTTACACCCTGAGATCTGCACTATGTATACTGAGAGATCAGCATCTCGGGGACACTGTCCAAGGTGCTGAACCTTACACCCTGAGATCTGCACTATGTATACTGAGAGATCAGCATCTCGGGACACTGTCCAAGGTGCTGAACCTTACACCCTGAGATCTGCACTATGTATACTGAGAGATCAGCATCTCGGTGACACTGTCCAAGGTGCTGAACCTTACACCCTGAGATCTGCACTATGTATACTGAGAGATCAGCATCTCGGGGACACTGTCCAAGGTGCTGAACCTTACACCCTGAGATCTGCACTATGTATACTGAGAGATCAGCATCTCGGGGACACTGTCCAAGTGCTGAACCTTACACTCTGAGAGCTGCACTATGTATACTGAGAGATCAGCATCTCGGTGACACTGTCCAAGGTGCTGAACCTTACACCCTGAGATCTGCACTATGTATACTGAGAGATCAGCATCTCGGTGACACTGTCCAAGGTGCTGAACCTTACACCCTGAGATCTGCACTATGTATACTGAGAGATCAGCATCTCGGAGACACTGTCCAAGGTGCTGAACCTTACACCCTGAGATCTGCACTATGTATACTGAGAGATCAGCATCTCGGAGACACTGTCCAAGGTGCTGAACCTTACACCCTGAGAGCAGCACTATGTATACTGAGAGATCAGCATCTCGGTGACACTGTCCAAGGTGCTGAACCTTACACCCTGAGAGCAGCACTATGTATACTGAGAGATCAGCATCTCGGTGACACTGTCCAAGGTGCTGAACCTTACACCCTGAGATCTGCACTATGTATACTGAGAGATCAGCATCTCGGGGACACTGTCCAAGGTGCTGAACCTTACACCCTGAGATCTGCACTATGTATACTGAGAGATCAGCATCTCGGGGACACTGTCCAAGGTGCTGAACCTTACACCCTGAGATCTGCACTATGTATACTGAGAGATCAGCATCTCGGGGACACTGTCCAAGGTGCTGAACCTTACACCCTGAGATCTGCACTATGTATACTGAGAGATCAGCATCTCGGGGACACTGTCCAAGGTGCTGAACCTTACACCCTGAGATCTGCACTATGTATACTGAGAGATCAGCATCTCGGGGACACTGTCCAAGGTGCTGAACCTTACACCCTGAGATCTGCACTATGTATACTGAGAGATCAGCATCTCGGGGACACTGTCCAAGGTGCTGAACCTTACACCCTGAGATCTGCACTATGTATACTGAGAGATCAGCATCTCGGTGACACGGTCCAAGGTGCTGAACCTTACACTCCGAGATCTGCACTATGTATACTGAGAGATCAGCATCTCGGGGACACTGTCCAAAGTGCTGAACCTTACACTCTGAGAGCTGCACTATGTATACTGAGAGATCAGCATCTCGGTGACACTGTCCAAGGTGCTGAACCTTACACCCTGAGATCTGCACTATGTATACTGAGAGATCAGCATCTCGGTGACACTGTCCAAGGTGCTGAACCTTACACCCTGAGATCTGCACTATGTATACTGAGAGATCAGCATCTCGGTGACACTGTCCAAGGTGCTGAACCTTACACCCTGAGATCTGCACTATGTATACTGAGAGATCAGCATCTCGGGGACACTGTCCAAGGTGCTGAACCTTACACCCTGAGAGCTGCACTATGTATACTGAGAGATCAGCATCTCGGAGACACTGTCCAAGGTGCTGAACCTTACACCCTGAGAGCTGCACTATGTATACTGAGAGATCAGCATCTCGGTGACACTGTCCAAGGTGCTGAACCTTACACCCTGAGATCTGCACTATGTATACTGAGAGATCAGCATCTCGGTGACACTGTCCAAGGTGCTGAACCTTACACCCTGAGATCTGCACTATGTATACTGAGAGATCAGCATCTCGGGGACACCTGTCCAAGGTGCTGAACCTTACACCCTGAGATCTGCACTATGTATACTGAGAGATCAGCATCTCGGGACACTGTCCAAGGTGCTGAACCTTACACCCTGAGATCTGCACTATGTATACTGAGAGATCAGCATCTCGGGGACACTGTCCAAGGTGCTGAACCTTACACCCTGAGAGCTGCACTATGTATACTGAGAGATCAGCATCTCGGGGACACTGTCCAAGGTGCTGAACCTTACACCCTGAGAGCTGCACTATGTATACTGAGAGATCAGCATCTCGGGGACACTGTCCAAGGTGCTGAACCTTACACCCTGAGATCTGCACTATGTATACTGAGAGATCAGCATCTCGGGGACACTGTCCAAGGTGCTGAACCTTACACCCTGAGATCTGCACTATGTATACTGAGAGATCAGCATCTCGGGGACACTGTCCAAGGTGCTGAACCTTACACCCTGAGATCTGCACTATGTATACTGAGAGATCAGCATCTCGGTGACACGGTCCAAGGTGCTGAACCTTACACTCCGAGATCTGCACTATGTATACTGAGAGATCAGCATCTCGGGGACACTGTCCAAAGTGCTGAACCTTACACTCTGAGAGCTGCACTATGTATACTGAGAGATCAGCATCTCGGTGACACTGTCCAAGGTGCTGAACCTTACACCCTGAGATCTGCACTATGTATACTGAGAGATCAGCATCTCGGGGACACTGTCCAAGGTGCTGAACCTTACACCCTGAGATCTGCACTATGTATACTGAGAGATCAGCATCTCGGGGACACTGTCCAAGGTGCTGAACCTTACACCCTGAGATCTGCACTATGTATACTGAGAGATCAGCATCTCGGGGACACTGTCCAAGGTGCTGAACCTTACACCCTGAGATCTGCACTATGTATACTGAGAGATCAGCATCTCGGTGACACTGTCCAAGGTGCTGAACCTTACACCTGAGATCTGCACTATGTATACTGAGAGATCAGCATCTCGGAGACACTGTCCAAGGTGCTGAACCTTACACCCTGAGATCTGCACTATGTATACTGAGAGATCAGCATCTCGGAGACACTGTCCAAGGTGCTGAACCTTACACCCTGAGAGCAGCACTATGTATACTGAGAGATCAGCATCTCGGTGACACTGTCCAAGGTGCTGAACCTTACACCCTGAGAGCAGCACTATGTATACTGAGAGATCAGCATCTCGGTGACACTGTCCAAGGTGCTGAACCTTACACCCTGAGATCTGCACTATGTATACTGAGAGATCAGCATCTCGGGGACACTGTCCAAGGTGCTGAACCTTACACCCTGAGATCTGCACTATGTATACTGAGAGATCAGCATCTCGGGGACACTGTCCAAGGTGCTGAACCTTACACCCTGAGATCTGCACTATGTATACTGAGAGATCAGCATCTCGGGACACTGTCCAAGGTGCTGAACCTTACACCCTGAGATCTGCACTATGTATACTGAGAGATCAGCATCTCGGGGACACTGTCCAAGGTGCTGAACCTTACACCCTGAGATCTGCACTATGTATACTGAGAGATCAGCATCTCGGGGACACTGTCCAAGGTGCTGAACCTTACACCCTGAGATCTGCACTATGTATACTGAGAGATCAGCATCTCGGGGACACTGTCCAAGGTGCTGAACCTTACACCCTGAGAGCAGCACTATGTATACTGAGAGATCAGCATCTCGGTGACACTGTCCAAGGTGCTGAACCTTACACCCTGAGAGCTGCACTATGTATACTGAGAGATCAGCATCTCGGTGACACTGTCCAAGGTGCTGAACCTTACACCCTGAGATCTGCACTATGTATACTGAGAGATCAGCATCTCGGGGACACTGTCCAAGGTGCTGAACCTTACACCTGAGATCTGCACTATGTATACTGAGAGATCAGCATCTCGGGGACACTGTCCAAGGTGCTGAACCTTACACCCTGAGATCTGCACTATGTATACTGAGAGATCAGCATCTCGGGGACACTGTCCAAGGTGCTGAACCTTACACCCTGAGATCTGCACTATGTATACTGAGAGATCAGCATCTCGGGGACACTGTCCAAGGTGCTGAACCTTACACCCTGAGATCTGCACTATGTATACTGAGAGATCAGCATCTCGGGGACACTGTCCAAGGTGCTGAACCTTACACCCTGAGATCTGCACTATGTATACTGAGAGATCAGCATCTCGGTGACACGGTCCAAGGTGCTGAACCTTACACTCCGAGATCTGCACTATGTATACTGAGAGATCAGCATCTCGGGGACACTGTCCAAAGTGCTGAACCTTACACTCTGAGAGCTGCACTATGTATACTGAGAGATCAGCATCTCGGGGACACTGTCCAAGGTGCTGAACCTTACACCCTGAGATCTGCACTATGTATACTGAGAGATCAGCATCTCGGGGACACTGTCCAAGGTGCTGAACCTTACACCCTGAGATCTGCACTATGTATACTGAGAGATCAGCATCTCGGTGACACGGTCCAAGGTGCTGAACCTTACACTCCGAGATCTGCACTATGTATACTGAGAGATCAGCATCTCGGGGACACTGTCCAAAGTGCTGAACCTTACACTCTGAGAGCTGCACTATGTATACTGAGAGATCAGCATCTCGGTGACACTGTCCAAGGTGCTGAACCTTACACCCTGAGATCTGCACTATGTATACTGAGAGATCAGCATCTCGGGGACACTGTCCAAGGTGCTGAACCTTACACCCTGAGATCTGCACTATGTATACTGAGAGATCAGCATCTCGGGGACACTGTCCAAGGTGCTGAACCTTACACCCTGAGATCTGCACTATGTATACTGAGACATCAGCATCTCGGGGACACTGTCCAAGGTGCTGAACCTTACACCCTGAGATCTGCACTATGTATACTGAGAGATCAGCATCTCGGGGACACTGTCCAAGGTGCTGAACCTTACACCCTGAGAGCTGCACTATGTATACTGAGAGATCAGCATCTCGGAGACACTGTCCAAGGTGCTGAACCTTACACCCTGAGAGCAGCACTATGTATACTGAGAGATCAGCATCTCGGTGACACTGTCCAAGGTGCTGAACCTTACACCCTGAGATCTGCACTATGTATACTGAGAGATCAGCATCTCGGTGACACTGTCCAAGGTGCTGAACCTTACACCCTGAGATCTGCACTATGTATACTGAGAGATCAGCATCTCGGGGACACTGTCCAAGGTGCTGAACCTTACACCCTGAGATCTGCACTATGTATACTGAGAGATCAGCATCTCGGGGACACTGTCCAAGGTGCTGAACCTTACACCCTGAGATCTGCACTATGTATACTGAGAGATCAGCATCTCGGGGACACTGTCCAAGGTGCTGAACCTTACACCCTGAGATCTGCACTATGTATACTGAGAGATCAGCATCTCGGGGACACTGTCCAAGGTGCTGAACCTTACACCATGAGATCTGCACTATGTATACTGAGAGATCAGCATCTCGGGGACACTGTCCAAGGTGCTGAACCTTACACCCTGAGATCTGCACTATGTATACTGAGAGATCAGCATCTCGGGGACACTGTCCAAGGTGCTGAACCTTACACTCCGAGATCTGCACTATGTATACTGAGAGATCAGCATCTCGGGGACACTGTCCAAAGTGCTGAACCTTACACTCTGAGAGCTGCACTATGTATACTGAGAGATCAGCATCTCGGTGACAC
>NW_027453969.1:0-115357 GCF_040206685.1 Ascaphus truei
CTCTCCATTCTCTCCCTTTTCCTTTCCCCTCCCCTTTCCTTCGCTCTCCCTCTCCCTTCTCTCTCTCTCCACTCCCTTCTCTCTCTCTCTCCCCCTCCCTTCTCTCTCCCTCTCCCTTATAACTCCCTCGTCTTTCCCTCTACCTCTCTCTCTCCCTCTCCCTTCTCTCTCTCCCTTCTCCATCTTCCTTCTTTCTCCATCTCCCTTCTCTCTACATCTACCTTCTCTCTCTCCGTATCCCTTCTCTCTCTCCGTATCCCTTCTCTCTCTCCGTATCCCTTCTCTCTCCCTATCCCTTTCTCTCTCCCTCTTCCTTCTCTCTCCCTATCCCTTGTCGCTCCCTCTGCCTTGTTTCTACCTCTCCCTTGTCTCTCCATTCTCTCTCCTCTTCCTTCTCTCTCCATCTTCCTTCTCTCTCCATCTTCCTTCTCTCTCCATCTTCCTTCTCTCTCCCTTTCCATTCTCTCTCCCTTTTCCTTTCCGCTCCCTTTTCCTTCTCTCTCCCTCTCCCTTCTCTCTCCCTCCTCTCTCCCTTGTCACCCCCTCCTCTCTCAATCTCCCTTCTCTCTCCCTATCCCTTCTCTCTCCCTTTCCTTGTCTCTCCCTCTCCCTTGTCTCTCCATTCTCTCTCCCTTTTCCTTCCCTCTCCTTTCCTTCTCTCTCCCTTTTCCTTCTCTCTCCCTTTTCCTTCTCTCTCCTTTTCCCTTCTCTCTCCCTTTTCTTTCTCTCTCCCTTTCTCACTCCCTCTCTATCCCTCTGCCTTTCTCTCCCTTCTCTCTCCCTATCCCTTCTCTCTCCCTCTTCCTTCTCTCTCCCTCTTCCGTCTCTCTCCCTTTCCATGCTATCTCCCTTTCCTTATCTCTCCATTCTCTCCCTTTTCCTTTCCCCTACCCTTTCCTTCGCTCTCCCTCTCCCTTCTCTCTCTCTCCACTCCCTTCTCTCTCTCCCCCTGCCTTCTCTCTCCCTCTCCCTTATAACTCCTCGTCATTCCCTCTCCCTCTCCCTTCTCTCTCTCAACCATTCCTTTCTCTCTCACCCTCTTCCTTCTCTCTGTCTCTCCTCTCTCTTCTCTCTCTCCCTTCTCTCTCCTCTCTCCCTCTCCCTTCTCTCTCACTCTCCCTTCTCTCTCCATTTTCCTTGTCACTCCCTCATCTCTCTCTCTCTCTCTCTCTCTCTCTCTCCTTCTCCATCTTCCTCTTCTCCATCTCCCTTCTCTCTACATCTACCTTCTCTCTCTCCGTATCCCTTCTCTCTCTCCCTCTTCCTTCTCTCTCTCCCTCTTCCTTCTCTCTCTCCCTCTTCCTTCTCTCTCCCTCTTCCTTCTCTCTCCCTATCCCTTGTCGCTCCCTCTCCCTTGTTTCTACCTCTCCCTTGTCTCTCCATTCTCTCTCCCTCTTCCTTCTCTCTCCCTCTTCCTTCTCTCTCCCTCTTCCTTCTCTCTCCCCTCTTCCTTCCCTCTCCCTCTCCCTTCTCTCTCTCCTTCTCTCTCTCCTCTCTCCCTCTACCTTCTCTCTCCCTCTCCCTTCTCAATCCCTTTCCTTGTCACTCCCTCATCACTCTCTCTCTCCCTTCTCTCTCTCTCCCTTCTCCATCTTCCTTCTTTCTCCATCTCCCTTCTCTCTACATCTACCTTCTCTCTCTCCCTATCCCTTCTCTCTCTCCTATCCCTTCTCTCTCTCCCTATCCCTTCTCTCTCTCCCTATCCCTTCTCTCTCTCCCTCTTCCTTCTCTCTCCCTATCCCTTGTCGCTCCCTCTCCCTTGTTTCTACCTCTCCTTGTCTCTCCATTCTCTCTCCCTCTTCCTTCCCTCTCCCTCTTCCTTCTCTCCCCATCTTCCTTCTCTCTCCATCTTCCTTCTCTCTCCATCTTCCTTCTCTCTCCATCTTCCTTCTCTCTCCTTTCCATTCTCTCTTTCCATTTTCCTTTTCCCTCCCTTTCCTTCTCTCTCCTCTCCCTTCTCTCTCCCTCCTCTCTCCTTGTCACCGCCCTTCTATCTCCCTCTCCCTTCTCTCTCCCTATACCTTCTCTCTCCCTCTTCTTCTCTCTCCCTCTTACTTCTCTCTCCCTTTCCATGCTCTCTCCCTTTTCCTTATCTTTCCATTCTCTCCCTTTTCCTTTCCCCTCCCCTTTCCTTCTCTCCTCCACCCTTCTCTCACTCACTCCACTCCCTCTCTCTCTCTCTCCCCCTCCCTTCTCTCTCCCTCTCCTTATAACTCCCTCGTCATTCCCTCTACCTCTCTCTCTCCCTCTCCCTTCTCTCTCTCTCTCCCTTTCCCTTCTCACTCACCCTCTTCCTTCTCTCTGTCTCTCCCTCTCCCTTCTCTCACTCTCCCTTCTCTCTCTCCTCTCTCCCTCTCCCTTCTCTCTCCCTCTCCATGCTCTCTCCCTTTTCCTTATCTCTCCATTCTCTCCCTTTTCCTTTCCCCTCCCCTTCCTTCGCTCTCCCTCTCCCTTCTCTCTCTCTCCACTCCCTTCTCTCTCTCTCTCCCCCTCCCTTCTCTCTCCCTCTCCCTTATAACTCCCTCGTCATTCCCTCTACCTCTCTCTCTCTCCCTCTCCCTTCTCTCTCTCCCTTCTCTCTCTCTCCCTTTCCCTTCTCTCTCACCCTCTTCCTTCTCTCTGTCTCTCCCTCTCCCTTCTCTCTCTCTCCCTTCTCTCTCTCCTCTCTCCCTCTCCCTTCTCTCTCCCTTCTCTCTCCTTTTCCTTGTCACTCCCTCATCACTCTCTCTCTCTCCCTCTCTCTCTCTCTCTCTCCCTTCTCTCTCTCCCTCTTCCTTCTCTCTCCCTCTTCCTTCTCTCTCCCTCTTCCTTCTCTCTCCCTCTTCCTTCCCTCTCCCTCTCCCTTCTCTCTCTCCCTTCTCTCTCTCCTCTCTCCCTCTACCTTCTCTCTCCCTCTCCCTTCTCAATCCCTTTTCCTTGTCACTCCCTCATCACTCTCTCTCTCCCTTCTCTCTCTCTCCCTTCTCCATCTTCCTTCTTTCTCCATCTCCCTTCTCTCTACATCTACCTTCTCTCTCTCCGTATCCCTTCTCTCTCTCCGTATCCTTCTCTCTCTCCGTATCCTTCTCTCTCTCCCTATCCCCTTTCTCTCTCCCTCTTCCTTCTCTCTCCCTATCCCTTGTCGCTCCCTCTGCCTTGTTTCTACCTCTCCCTTGTCTCTCCATTCTCTCTCCCTCTTCCTTCCCTCTCCCTCTTCCTTCCCTCTCCCCTCTTCCTTCTCTCTCCATCTTCCTTCTCTCTCCATCTTCCTTCTCTCTCCATCTTCCTTCTCTCTCCCTTTCCATTCTCTCTCCCTTTCCTTTCCGCTCCCTTTTCCTTCTCTCTCCCTCTCCCTTCTCTCTCCCTCCTCTCTCCCTTGTCACCCCCTCCTCTCTCCCTCTCCCTTCTCTCTCCCTATCCCTGTCTCTCTCCCTTTCCTTGTCTCTCCCTCTCCCTTGTCTCTCCATTCTCTCTCCTTTCCTTCCCTCTCCCTTTCCTTCTCTCTCCCTTTTCCTTCTCTCTCCCTTTTCCTTCTCTCTCCTTTTCCCTTCTCTCTCCCTTTTCTTTCTCTCTCCCTTTTCTCACGTCCCTTCTCTATCCCTCTGCCTTTCTCTCCCTTCTCTCTCCCTATCCCTTCTCTCTCCCTCTTCCTTCTCTCTCCCTCTTCCGTCTCTCTCCTTTCCATGCTATCTCCCTTTTCCTTATCTCTCCATCTCTCCCTTTTCCTTTCCCTACCCTTTCCTTCGCTCTCCTCTCCCTTCTCTCTCTCTCCACTCCCTTCTCTCTTCCCCTCCCTTCTCTCCCTCTCCCTTATAACTCCCTCGTCATTCCCCTCCCTCTCCCTTCTCTCTCTCAACCATTCCTTCTCTCTCACCCTCTTCCTTCTCTCTGTCTCTCCCTCTCTCTTCTCTCTCTCCCTTCTCTCTCCTCTCTCCCTCTCCCTTCTCTCTCACTCTCCCTTCTCTCTCCATTTTCCTTGTCACTCCCTCATCTCTCTCTCTCTCTCTCCTCTCTCTCCTCTCTCTCTCTCTCTCTCTCTCTCCTCCCTTCTCCATCTTCCTTCTTCTCCATCTCCCCTTCTCTCTACATCTACCTTCTCTCTCTCCGTATCCCTTCTCTCTCTCCCTCTTCCTTCTCTCTCTCCCTCTTCCTTCTCTCTCTCCCTCTTCCTTCTCTCTCTCCCTCTTCCTTCTCTCTCCCTATCCCTTGTCGCTCCCTCTCCCTTGTTTCTACCTCTCCCTTGTCTCTCCATTCTCTCTCCCTCTTCCTTCTCTCTCCCTCTTCCTTCTCTCTCCCTCTTCCTTCTCTCTCCATCTTCCTTCTCTCCCTCTTCCTTCTCTCTCCCTCTTCCTTCTCTCTCCATCTTCCTTCTCTCTCCATCTTCCTTCTCTCTCCATCTTCCTTCTCTCTCCATCTTCCTTCTCCCTCCCTCTTCTTCTCTCTCCCTTTTCCTTTCCCCTCCCTTTTCCTTCTCTCTCCCTCTCCCTTCTCTCTCCCTCCTCTCTCCCTTGTCTCTCCATTCTCTCTCCCTATCCCTTCTCTCTCCCTCTTCCTTCTCTCTCCCTCTTACTTCTCTCTCCCTTTCCATGCTCTCTCCCTTTCCATGCTCTCTCCCTTTTCCTTATCTCTCCATTCTCTCCCTTTTCCTTGCCTCCCCTTTCCTTCGCTCTCCCTCTCCCTTCTCTCTCTCTCCACTCCCTTCTCTCTCTCTCCACTCCCTTCTCTCTCTCTCCCCCTCCCTTCTCTCTCCCTCTCC
The DNA here is from genome assembly GCF_040206685.1 of Ascaphus truei. Taxonomy (NCBI): domain Eukaryota; kingdom Metazoa; phylum Chordata; class Amphibia; order Anura; family Ascaphidae; genus Ascaphus; species Ascaphus truei. The sequence goes on from NW_027453969.1 coordinate 4,736, forward strand.
CTTATAACTCCCTCGTCATTCCCTCTACCTCTCTCTCTCCCTCTCCCTTCTCTCTCTCTCCCTTTTCTCTCTCCTCTCTCCCTCTCCCTTCTCTCTCCCTCTCCCTTCTCTCTCCCTTTCCTTGTCACTCCCTCATCACTCTCTTTCTCTCCCTTCTCTCTCTCTCTCCCTTTTCTCTCCTCCCTCTTCCTTCGCTCTCCCTATCCCTTCTCTCTCCCTTTCCTTGTCTCTCCCTCTTCCTTGTCTCTCCATTCTCTCTCCCTTCTCATTCTCTCTCCCTTTTCCTTCTATCTCCCTTTCTTCTCTCTCCTTTTCCTTCTCTCTCCCTTTTCCTTCTCTCTCCCTTTTCTTTCTCTCTCCATTTCTCACTCCCTTCTCTATCCCTCTGCCTTCTCTCTCCCTTCTCTCTCCCTATCCATTCTCTCTCCCTCTTCTTCTCTCTCCCTCTTCCTTCTCTCTCCCTTTCCAATCTCTCTCCCTTTTCCTTGTCTCTCCATTCTCTCCCTTTTCCTTTCCCCTCCCCTTTCCTTTGCTCTCCCTCTCCCTTCTCTCTCTCTCCACTCCCTTCTCTCTCTCTCTCCCCCTCCCTTCTCTATCCCTCTCCCTTATAACTCCCTGATCATTCCCTCTACCTCTCTCTCCCCCTCTCCTTCTCTCTCTCTCCCTTTCCCTTCTCCTCGCACCCTCTTCCTTCTCTCTGTCTATCCCTCTCCCTTCTCTCTCTCCCTTCTCTCTCCTCTCTCCCTCTCCCTTCTCTCTCCCTCTCCCTTCTCTCTCCCTTTTCCTTGTCACTCCCTCATCACTCTCTCCCTCTCCCTTCTCTCTCCCTCTCCCTTCTCTCTCCTATCCCTTCTCTCTCCCTATCCCTTCTCTCTCCCTTTCCTTGTCTCTCCCTCTCCCTTGTCTCTCCATTCTCTCTCCCTCTTCCTTCTCTCTCCCTCTTCCTTCTCTCTCCCTTTTCCTTCTATCTCCCTTTCCTTCTCTCTCCCTTTTCCTTCTCTCTCCCTTTACCTTCTCTCTCATTTTGCCTTCTCTCTCCCTTTTCTCTCCCTTTTCTCTCCCTTTTCTCTCCCTTTTCTCTCCCTTTTCTTTTCCTTTTCTCTCCCTTTTCCTTTTCTCTCCCTTTTCCTTTTCTCTCCCTTTTCCTTTTCTCTCCCTTTTCCTTTTCTTTCCCTTTACCTTTTCTCTCCCTCACCCTTCTCTCTCCTCTCCCTTCTCTCTCCATCTCCCTTCTCTCTACATCTACCTTCTCTCTCTCCGTATCCCTTCTTCCTCTCCCTATCCCTTCTCTCTCTCCTATCCCTTCTTTCTCTCCCTATCCCTTCTCTCTCTCCCTCTTCCTTCTCTCTCCCTATCCCTTCTCTCTCCCTTTCCTTGTCTCTCCCTCTCCCTTCTCTCTCCCTTTACTTTCTCTCTCCCTTCTCTCTCCCTTCTCTATCCCTCTGCCTTCTCTCTCCCTTCTCTCTCCCTATCCCATCTCTCTCCCTCTTCCTTCTCTCTCCCTCTTCCTTCTCTCTCACTTTCCATGCTCTCTCCCTTTTCCTTGTCTCTCCATTCTCTCCCTTTTCCTTTCCCCTCTCCTTTCCTTCGCTCTCCCTCTCCCTTCTCTCTCCCTCCTCTCTCCCTTGTCACTTCCATCTCTCTCCCTCTCCCTTCTCTCTCACTATCCCTTCTCTCTCCCTTTCATTGTCTCTCCCTCTCCCTTGTCTCTCCATTCTCTCTCCCTCTTCCTTCTCTCTCCCTTTTCCTTCTATCTCCATTTCCTTCTCTCTCCCTTTTCATTTTCTCTCCCTTTTCCTTTTCTCTCCCTCTCCCTTCTCTCTCCCTCTCCCTTCTCTGTCCCTCCTCTCACACTTGTCTCTCCCTGCTTTCTCTCTCTCCCTTCTCTCTCCCTCTCTTCTCTCTCCCTCTCCCTTCTCTCTCCCTCTCCCTTCTCTCCATTTTTTTCTCTCTTACTCCCACTCTATCTCTTTCACTTCAACCCGTCTCTTGCTCTCACACACATTTCTTTCTTCCACTTCTCTCTCTCTCTTTTTCTTTCTCAACCCTCTCTTTCTCTCCCTGCTCTCTATTACTCTCCCTGACTAGCATCCCTGCTCCTTCTAAATCACCTGTATTTTACTCTCACAAATGTCCTTTCTTTCTCTCTCTCTTTCAAGGACTACCACTCTCCCCTCTCTCTCACAAACCCCTCTCTCACTCAGTCTAAGCATTGTTTATTTAGTTCATCAGTGAAAGAGGGTCCTCAACTGCATTGCTCTAAAGGGGATTGCATTATATTTTTTCACTTATCTTGGGTAAAATTTATTTGCAGTATGAAAATAGGTAAGTTCGTCTATCAAGATGATGTTCACAAAGGACATACTAACAAGGAGGTAAGTAGTTGAGGTAAGTGAGTACACCTACACAATGCATTGCTTTTATCTCTCAGGATATAAAGCTTTGAGTTGATTTCTCTCCCTTTACACGAGTGTGCCCTTTTAGAGTCAGGCAGTGAACTCTTCGCTACTGTCCCATCTGCAGCGCTAGCTCGACTGTAAATTGGGGGAAGAAAGCATACCCCTTTACGGACGATAGACAGTAGTGCTTCTTCACTCCTAGCATACGGCAGAGGAGAAGCTCCGCTCTGTACAAAACGGATCTAGTCCTCAATGTCCAAGTACTTAGTAGTGAGGTAAAAGCTAGCTCTTTACCTCTAAGGGTGCCTCTCGCTAACATGCAACGAATGCAAGAGTTTTCAAATTTTTGAATGACTAACTGCATATAAATGCAACATGTCAATTGGATAGGGAATAGAATATATACAACAAAATAGAAAGGGCAGGCTCACAGACTGATTCCATGCCCTCCCTCACCCGCTCTTGACCCATGTTCACTATCACCCACCACCTCATCCACCTTCACCCTCACACTCATCCACCTTCACCCACCCACCATTGCCCCCTCACCAACACCTTCACTCACCCACACCTTCACTCATCCCCCTACCTCACCTACATTCACCAACCTTTAACCCCACTTAAACACACCCTCCCTCTTCCACCTTAATCCTCACCCTCCCTCACCCATGTTCACTCTACCTTACTGGCCTCAACCTTACCTACAAAGCCTCCTATACCCATATTAACCATCCCTCACCCACCTTCAACATCACCTTCCCACACCCTCCTTCACCCAACCTCCCTCACCCACCTTCTACCCTCATCATCCATATTAAAATTCACCTTCACCACCCTTACCTGCACACCAATACCCAGCCTCACCCTTGCCCACTCACCCATACCTGAACTGACCCACACTTTTTTCACCCACCTTCATCCTCACCCTCCCAGACACATTTACTCACCCTCCCTAATCCACCTTCAACACCACCTACCCACTCTCTTCATCATCCACCTTCCCTCAAAAACCTTCAACCTCCTTACCCACACCCACCATACATCCCTAAACCTCCCTCACCCACCTACCCACAACCTCCCTCACGTTCTTACCCACTTACACTTTTTCTTACCACACTTTCAACCCCAAACCACACCCTCCCTAAATTGTTCAGAACTTAACTCTCATTGGCCAAGTACCTAAATGAGTCACATAACTAAAAATGTTCTATTCTTTTTTCACCAAACACAAATACAAAAATAATCGTAAGGGTCAACCCTAACCCTAACTTTCAACGCTAACCCTAACTCTTCTCTGATTGGTTAGTACCCAAATGAGTCACATACCTAAATTTTCGTATTCCCCTATAACCCTGGGCCAAACAAAAATAGAAAAATAATCCTAAGTGTCAACCCTAACTTTCAACCCTAACTTTCAACCCTAACTTTCAACCCTAACTCTTCTCTGATTGGTTAGTACCCAAATGAGTCACATACCTAAATTTTCGTATTCCCCTATAACCCTGGGCCAAATAAAAATAGAAAAATAATCCTAACTTTCAACCCTAACTTTCAACCCTAACTTTCAACCCTAACTTTCAACCCTAACTTTCAACCCTAACTTTCAACCCTAACTTTCAACCCTAACTTTCAACCCTAACTTTCAACCCTAACTTTCAACCCTAACTTTCAACCCTAACTCTTCTCTGATTGGTTAGTACCCAAATGAGTCACATACCTAAATTTTCGTATTCCCCTATAACCCTAACCCTAACCCTAACCCTAACCCTAACCCTAACTTTCAACCCTAACTTTCAACCCTAACTCTTCTCTGATTGGTTAGTACCCAAATGAGTCACATACCTAAATTTTCGTATTCCCCTATAACCCTAACCCTAACCCTAACCCTAAATTTTCGTATTCCCCTATAACCCTGGGCCAAACAAAAATAGAAAAATAATCCTAACTGTCAACCCTAACTTTCAACCCTAACTTTCAACCCTAACTTTCAACCCTAACTTTCAACCCTAACTTTCAACCCTAACTCTTCTCTGATTGGTTAGTACCCAAATGAGTCACATACCTAAATTTTCGTATTCCCCTATAACCCTAACCCTAACCCTAACCCTAACCCTAACCCTAACCCTAACCCTAAATTTTCGTATTCCCCTATAACCCTGGGCCAAACAAAAATAGAAAAATAATCCTAAGTGTCAACCCTAACTTTCAACCCTAACTTTCAACCCTAACTTTCAACCCTAACTTTCAACCCTAACTCTTCTCTGATTGGTTAGTACCCAAATGAGTCACATACCTAAATTTTCGTATTCCCCTATAACCCTAACCCTAACCCTAACCCTAACCCTAACCCTAACCCTAACCCTAACCCTAACCCTAACCCTAATACCCTAACCCTAACCCTAACCCTCACATACCTAAATTTTCGTATTCCCCTATAACCCTAACCCTAACCCTAACCCTAACCCTAACCCTAACTTTCAACCCTAACTCTTCTCTGATTGGTTAGTACCCAAATGAGTCACATACCTAAATTTTCGTATTCCCCTATAACCCTGGGCCAAACAAAAATAGAAAAATAATCCTAAGTGTCAACCCTAACTTTCAACCCTAACTTTCAACCCTAACTTTCAACCCTAACTTTCAACACTAACTTTCAACCCTAACTCTTCTCTGATTGGTTAGTACCCAAATGAGTCACATACCTAAATTTTCGTATTCCCCTATAACCCTGGGCCAAATAAAAATAGAAAAATAATCCAAAGTGTCAACCCTAACTTTCAACCCTAACTTTCAACCCTAACTTTCAACCCTAACTCTTCTCTGATTGGTTAGTACCCAAATGAGTCACATACCTAAATTTTCGTATTCCCCTATAACCCTGGGCCAAACAAAAATAGAAAAATAATCCTAACTTTCAACCCTAACTTTCAACCCTAACTTTCAACCCTAACTTTCAACCCTAACTTTCAACACTAACTTTCAACCCTAACTCTTCTCTGATTGGTTAGTACCCAAATGAGTCACATACCTAAATTTTCGTATTCCCCTATAACCCTGGGCCAAACAAAAATAGAAAAATAATCCTAAGTGTCAACCCTAACTTTCAACCCTAACTTTCAACCCTAACTTTCAACCCTAACTCTTCTCTGATTGGTTAGTACCCAAATGAGTCACATACCTAAATTTTCGTATTCCCCTATAACCCTAACCCTAACCCTAACCCTAACCCTAACTTTCAACCCTAACTTTCAACCCTAACTTTCAACCCTAACTTTCAACCCTAACTCTTCTCTGATTGGTTAGTACCCAAATGAGTCACATACCTAAATTTTCGTATTCCCCTATAACCCTGGGCCAAACAAAAATAGAAAAATAATCCTAAGTGTCAACCCTAACTTTCAACCCTAACTTTCAACCCTAACTTTCAACCCTAACTCTTCTCTGATTGGTTAGTACCCAAATGAGTCACATACCTAAATTTTCGTATTCCCCTATAACCCTGGGCCAAACAAAAATAGACAAATAATCCTAAGTGTCAACCCTAACTTTCAACCCTAACTTTCAACCCTAACTTTCAACCCTAACTCTTCTCTGATTGGTTAGTACCCAAATGAGTCACATACCTAAATTTTCGTATTCCCCTATAACCCTAACCCTAACCCTAACCCTAACCCTAACCCTAACTCTTCTCTGATTGGTTAGTACCCAAATGAGTCACATACCTAAATTTTCGTATTCCCCTATAACCCTAACCCTAACCCTAACCCTAACCCTAACCCTAACCCTAACCCTAACTTTCAACCCTAACTTTCAACCCTAACTTTCAACCCTAACTCTTCTCTGATTGGTTAGTACCCAAATGAGTCACATACCTAAATTTTCGTATTCCCCTATAACCCTGGGCCAAACAAAAATAGAAAAATAATCCTAACTTTCAACCCTAACTTTCAACTTTAACTTTCAACCCTAACTTTCAACCCTAACTTTCAACACTAACTTTCAACCCTAACTCTTCTCTGATTGGTTAGTACCCAAATGAGTCACATACCTAAATTTTCGTATTCCCCTATAACCCTGGGCCAAACAAAAATAGAAAAATAATCCTAACTTTCAACCCTAACTTTCAACCCTAACTTTCAACCCTAACTTTCAACCCTAACTCTTCTCTGATTGGTTAGTACCCAAATGAGTCACATACCTAAATTTTCGTATTCCCCTATAACCCTAACCCTAACCCTAACCCTAACCCTAACCCTAACTTTCAACCCTAACTTTCAACCCTAACTTTCAACCCTAACTTTCAACCCTAACTCTTCTCTGATTGGTTAGTACCCAAATGAGTCACATACCTAAATTTTCGTATTCCCCTATAACCCTGGGCCAAACAAAAATAGAAAAATAATCCTAAGTGTCAACCCTAACTTTCAACCCTAACTTTCAACCCTAACTTTCAACCCTAACTCTTCTCTGATTGGTTAGTACCCAAATGAGTCACATACCTAAATTTTCGTATTCCCCTATAACCCTGGGCCAAACAAAAATAGACAAATAATCCTAAGTGTCAACCCTAACTTTCAACCCTAACTTTCAACCCTAACTTTCAACCCTAACTCTTCTCTGATTGGTTAGTACCCAAATGAGTCACATACCTAAATTTTCGTATTCCCCTATAACCCTAACCCTAACCCTAACCCTAACCCTAACCCTAACCCTAACCCTAACTCTTCTCTGATTGGTTAGTACCCAAATGAGTCACATACCTAAATTTTCGTATTCCCCTATAACCCTAACCCTAACCCTAACCCTAACCCTAACCCTAACCCTAACTTTCAACCCTAACTTTCAACCCTAACTTTCAACCCTAACTTTCAACCCTAACTCTTCTCTGATTGGTTAGTACCCAAATGAGTCACATACCTAAATTTTCGTATTCCCCTAAAACCCTGGGCCAAACAAAAATAGAAAAATAATCCTAAGTGTCAACCCTAACTTTCAACCCTAACTTTCAACCCTAACTTTCAACCCTAACTTTCAACCCTAACTCTTCTCTGATTGGTTAGTACCCAAATGAGTCACATACCTAAATTTTCGTATTCCCCTATAACCCTGGGCCAAACAAAAATAGAAAAATAATCCTAAGTGTCAACCCTAACTTTCAACCCTAACTTTCAACCCTAACTTTCAACCCTAACTTTCAACCCTAACTTTCAACCCTAACTTTCAACCCTAACTCTTCTCTGATTGGTTAGTACCCAAATGAGTCACATACCTAAATTTTCGTATTCCCCTATAACCCTGGGCCAAACAAAAATAGAAAAATAATACAAAGTGTCAACCCTAACTTTCAACCCTAACTTTCAACCCTAACTTTCAACCCTAACTTTCAACCCTAACTTTCAACCCTAACTCTTCTCTGATTGGTTAGTACCCAAATGAGTCACATACCTAAATTTTCGTATTCCCCTATAACCCTGGGCCAAACAAAAATAGAAAAATAATCCTAACTTTCAACCCTAACTTTCAACCCTAACTTTCAACCCTAACTTTCAACCCTAACTTTCAACCCTAACTCTTCTCTGATTGGTTAGTACCCAAATGAGTCACATACCTAAATTTTCGTATTCCCCTATAACCCTGGGCCAAACAAAAATAGAAAAATAATCCTAAGTGTCAACCCTAACTTTCAACCCTAACTTTCAACCCTAACTTTCAACCCTAACTTTCAACCCTAACTTTCAACCCTAACTCTTCTCTGATTGGTTAGTACCCAAATGAGTCACATACCTAAATTTTCGTATTCCCCTATAACCCTAACCCTAACCCTAACCCTAACCCTAACCCTAACCCTAACTTTCAACCCTAACTTTCAACCCTAACTTTCAACCCTAACTTTCAACCCTAACTCTTCTCTGATTGGTTAGTACCCAAATGAGTCACATACCTAAATTTTCGTATTCCCCTATAACCCTGGGCCAAACAAAAATAGAAAAATAATCCTAAGTGTCAACCCTAACTTTCAACCCTAACTTTCAACCCTAACTTTCAACCCTAACTCTTCTCTGATTGGTTAGTACCCAAATGAGTCACATACCTAAATTTTCGTATTCCCCTATAACCCTGGGCCAAACAAAAATAGACAAATAATCCTAAGTGTCAACCCTAACTTTCAACCCTAACTTTCAACCCTAACTTTCAACCCTAACTCTTCTCTGATTGGTTAGTACCCAAATGAGTCACATACCTAAATTTTCGTATTCCCCTATAACCCTAACCCTAACCCTAACCCTAACCCTAACCCTAACCCTAACCCTAACTCTTCTCTGATTGGTTAGTACCCAAATGAGTCACATACCTAAATTTTCGTATTCCCCTATAACCCTAACCCTAACCCTAACCCTAACCCTAACCCTAACCCTAACTTTCAACCCTAACTTTCAACCCTAACTTTCAACCCTAACTTTCAACCCTAACTCTTCTCTGATTGGTTAGTACCCAAATGAGTCACATACCTAAATTTTCGTATTCCCCTATAACCCTGGGCCAAACAAAAATAGAAAAATAATCCTAAGTGTCAACCCTAACTTTCAACCCTAACTTTCAACCCTAACTTTCAACCCTAACTTTCAACCCTAACTCTTCTCTGATTGGTTAGTACCCAAATGAGTCACATACCTAAATTTTCGTATTCCCCTATAACCCTGGGCCAAACAAAAATAGAAAAATAATCCTAAGTGTCAACCCTAACTTTCAACCCTAACTTTCAACCCTAACTTTCAACCCTAACTTTCAACCCTAACTTTCAACCCTAACTTTCAACCCTAACTCTTCTCTGATTGGTTAGTACCCAAATGAGTCACATACCTAAATTTTCGTATTCCCCTATAACCCTGGGCCAAACAAAAATAGAAAAATAATACAAAGTGTCAACCCTAACTTTCAACCCTAACTTTCAACCCTAACTTTCAACCCTAACTTTCAACCCTAACTTTCAACCCTAACTCTTCTCTGATTGGTTAGTACCCAAATGAGTCACATACCTAAATTTTCGTATTCCCCTATAACCCTGGGCCAAACAAAAATAGAAAAATAATCCTAACTTTCAACCCTAACTTTCAACCCTAACTTTCAACCCTAACTTTCAACCCTAACTTTCAACCCTAACTCTTCTCTGATTGGTTAGTACCCAAATGAGTCACATACCTAAATTTTCGTATTCCCCTATAACCCTGGGCCAAACAAAAATAGAAAAATAATCCTAAGTGTCAACCCTAACTTTCAACCCTAACTTTCAACCCTAACTTTCAACCCTAACTTTCAACCCTAACTTTCAACCCTAACTTTCAACCCTAACTCTTCTCTGATTGGTTAGTACCCAAATGAGTCACATACCTAAATTTTCGTATTCCCCTATAACCCTAACCCTAACCCTAACCCTAACCCTAACTTTCAACCCTAACTCTTCTCTGATTGGTTAGTACCCAAATGAGTCACATACCTAAATTTTCGTATTCCCCTATAACCCTGGGCCAAACAAAAATAGAAAAATAATCCTAAGTGTCAACCCTAACTTTCAACCCTAACTTTCAACCCTAACTTTCAACCCTAACTCTTCTCTGATTGGTTAGTACCCAAATGAGTCACATACCTAAATTTTCGTATTCCCCTATAACCCTGGGCCAAACAAAAATAGACAAATAATCCTAAGTGTCAACCCTAACTTTCAACCCTAACTTTCAACCCTAACTTTCAACCCTAACTCTTCTCTGATTGGTTAGTACCCAAATGAGTCACATACCTAAATTTTCGTATTCCCCTATAACCCTAACCCTAACCCTAACCCTAACCCTAACCCTAACCCTAACCCTAACTCTTCTCTGATTGGTTAGTACCCAAATGAGTCACATACCTAAATTTTCGTATTCCCCTATAACCCTAACCCTAACCCTAACCCTAACCCTAACCCTAACCCTAACCCTAACTTTCAACCCTAACTTTCAACCCTAACTTTCAACCCTAACTTTCAACCCTAACTCTTCTCTGATTGGTTAGTACCCAAATGAGTCACATACCTAAATTTTCGTATTCCCCTATAACCCTGGGCCAAACAAAAATAGAAAAATAATCCTAAGTGTCAACCCTAACTTTCAACCCTAACTTTCAACCCTAACTTTCAACCCTAACTTTCAACCCTAACTCTTCTCTGATTGGTTAGTACCCAAATGAGTCACATACCTAAATTTTCGTATTCCCCTATAACCCTGGGCCAAACAAAAATAGAAAAATAATCCTAAGTGTCAACCCTAACTTTCAACCCTAACTTTCAACCCTAACTTTCAACCCTAACTTTCAACCCTAACTTTCAACCCTAACTCTTCTCTGATTGGTTAGTACCCAAATGAGTCACATACCTAAATTTTCGTATTCCCCTATAACCCTAACCCTAACCCTAACCCTAACCCTAACCCTAACCCTAACCCTAACCCTAACCCTAACCCTAACCCTAACCCTAACCCTAACCCTAACCCTAACCCTAAATTGTTCAGAACTTAACTCTCATTGGCCAAGTACCTAAATGAGTCACATAGCTAAAAATGTTCTATTCTTTTTTCACCAAACACAAATACAAAAATAATCGTAAGGGTCAACCCTAACCCTAACTTTCAACGCTAACCCTAACTCTTCTCTGATTGGTTAGTACCCAAATGAGTCACATACCTAAATTTTCGTATTCCCCTATAACCCTAACCCTAACCCTAACCCTAACCCTAACCCTAACCCTAACCCTAACCCTAACTTTCAACCCTAACTTTCAACCCTAACTCTTCTCTGATTGGTTAGTACCCAAATGAGTCACATACCTAAATTTTCGTATTCCCCTATAACCCTGGGCCAAACAAAAATAGAAAAATAATCCTAAGTGTCAACCCTAATTTCAACCCTAACTTTCAACCCTAACTTTCAACCCTAACTCTTCTCTGATTGGTTAGTACCCAAATGAGTCACATACCTAAATTTTCGTATTCCCCTATAACCCTAACCCTAACCCTAACCCTAACCCTAACCCTAACCCTAACCCTAACCCTAACCCTAACCCTAACCCTAACCCTAACCCTAACCCTAACCCTAACCCTAATTTTCGTATTCCCCTATAACCCTGGGCCAAACAAAAATAGAAAAATAATCCTAAGTGTCAACCCTAACTTTCAACCCTAACTTTCAACCCTAACTTTCAACCCTAACTTTCAACCCTAACTCTTCTCTGATTGGTTAGTACCCAAATGAGTCACATACCTAAATTTTCGTATTCCCCTATAACCCTGGGCCAAACAAAAATAGAAAAATAATCCTAAGTGTCAACCCTAACTTTCAACCCTAACTTTCAACCCTAACTTTCAACCCTAACTCTTCTCTGATTGGTTAGTACCCAAATGAGTCACATACCTAAATTTTCGTATTCCCCTATAACCCTGGGCCAAACAAAAATAGAAAAATAATCCTAAGTGTCAACCCTAACTTTCAACCCTAACTTTCAACCCTAACTTTCAACCCTAACTTTCAACCCTAACTTTCAACCCTAACTCTTCTCTGATTGGTTAGTACCCAAATGAGTCACATACCTAAATTTTCGTATTCCCCTATAACCCTAACCCTAACCCTAACCCTAACCCTAACTCTTCTCTGATTGGTTAGTACCCAAATGAGTCACATACCTAAATTTTCGTATTCCCCTATAACCCTGGGCCAAACAAAAATAGAAAAATAATCCTAAGTGTCAACCCTAACTTTCAACCCTAACTTTCAACCCTAACTTTCAACCCTAACTCTTCTCTGATTGGTTAGTACCCAAATGAGTCACATACCTAAATTTTCGTATTCCCCTATAACCCTGGGCCAAACAAAAATAGAAAAATAATCCTAAGTGTCAACCCTAACTTTCAACCCTAACTTTCAACCCTAACTTTCAACCCTAACTTTCAACCCTAACTCTTCTCTGATTGGTTAGTACCCAAATGAGTCACATACCTACATTTTCGTATTCCCCTATAACCCTAACCCTAACCCTAACCCTAACCCTAACCCTAACCCTAACTTTCAACCCTAACTTTCAACCCTAACTTTCAACCCTAACTCTTCTCTGATTGGTTAGTACCCAAATGAGTCACATACCTAAATTTTCGTATTCCCCTATAACCCTAACCCTAACCCTAACCCTAACCCTAACCTCAACCCTAACTTTCAACCCTAACTTTCAACCCTAACTTTCAACCCTAACTTTCAACCCTAACTCTTCTCTGATTGGTTAGTACCCAAATGAGTCACATACCTAAATTTTCGTATTCCCCTATAACCCTAACCCTAACCCTAACCCTAACCCTAACCCTAACCCTAACCCTAACTCTTCTCTGATTGGTTAGTACCCAAATGAGTCACATACCTAAATTTTCGTATTCCCCTATAACCCTGGGCCAAACAAAAATAGAAAAATAATCCTAAGTGTCAACCCTAACTTTCAACCCTAACTTTCAACCCTAACTCTTCTCTGATTGGTTAGTACCCAAATGAGTCACATACCTAAATTTTCGTATTCCCCTATAACCCTGGGCCAAACAAAAATAGAAAAATAATCCTAAGTGTCAACCCTAACTTTCAACCCTAACTTTCAACCCTAACTTTCAACCCTAACTTTCAACCCTAACTTTCAACCCTAACTCTTCTCTGATTGGTTAGTACCCAAATGAGTCACATACCTAAATTTTCGTATTCCCCTATAACCCTAACCCTAACCCTAACTCTTCTCTGATTGGTTAGTACCCAAATGAGTCACATACCTAAATTTTCGTATTCCCCTATAACCCTAACCCTAACCCTAACCCTAACCCTAACCCTAACCCTAACCCTAACCCTAACCCTAACCCTAACTTTCAACCCTAACTTTCAACCCTAACTCTTCTCTGATTGGTTAGTACCCAAATGAGTCACATACCTAAATTTTCGTATTCCCCTATAACCCTGGGCCAAACAAAAATAGAAAAATAATCCTAAGTGTCAACCCTAACTTTCAACCCTAACTTTCAACCCTAACTTTCAACCCTAACTTTCAACCCTAACTCTTCTCTGATTGGTTAGTACCCAAATGAGTCACATACCTAAATTTTCGTATTCCCCTATAACCCTGGGCCAAACAAAAATAGAAAAATAATCCTAAGTGTCAACCCTAACTTTCAACCCTAACTTTCAACCCTAACTTTCAACCCTAACTTTCAACCCTAACTTTCAACCCTAACTCTTCTCTGATTGGTTAGTACCCAAATGAGTCACATACCTAAATTTTCGTATTCCCCTATAACCCTGGGCCAAACAAAAATAGAAAAATAATCCTAAGTGTCAACCCTAACTTTCAACCCTAACTTTCAACCCTAACTTTCAACCCTAACTTTCAACCCTAACTCTTCTCTGATTGGTTAGTACCCAAATGAGTCACATACCTAAATTTTCGTATTCCCCTATAACCCTGGGCCAAACAAAAATAGAAAAATAATCCTAAGTGTCAACCCTAACTTTCAACCCTAACTTTCAACCCTAACTTTCAACCCTAACTTTCAACCCTAACTCTTCTCTGATTGGTTAGTACCCAAATGAGTCACATACCTAAATTTTCGTATTCCCCTATAACCCTGGGCCAAACAAAAATAGAAAAATAATCCTAAGTGTCAACCCTAACTTTCAACCCTAACTTTCAACCCTAACTTTCAACCCTAACTTTCAACCCTAACTCTTCTCTGATTGGTTAGTACCCAAATGAGTCACATACCTAAATTTTCGTATTCCCCTATAACCCTGGGCCAAACAAAAATAGAAAAATAATCCTAAGTGTCAACCCTAACTTTCAACCCTAACTTTCAACCCTAACTTTCAACCCTAACTTTCAACCCTAACTTTCAACCCTAACTCTTCTCTGATTGGTTAGTACCCAAATGAGTCACATACCTAAATTTTCGTATTCCCCTATAACCCTGGGCCAAACAAAAATAGAAAAATAATCCTAACTTTCAACCCTGACTTTCAACCCTAACTTTCAACCCTAACTCTTCTCTGATTGGTTAGTACCCAAATGAGTCACATACCTAAATTTTCATATTCCCCTATAACCCTGGGCCAAACAAAAATAGAAAAATAATGCTAAGTGTCAACCCTAACTTTCAACCCTAACTTTCAACCCTAACTTTCAACCCTAACTTTCAACCCTAACTCTTCTCTGATTGGTTAGTACCCAAATGAGTCACATACCTAAATTTTCGTATTCCCCTATAACCCTGGGCCAAACAAAAATAGAAAAATAATCCTAAGTGTCAACCCTAACTTTCAACCCTAACTTTCAACCCTAACTTTCAACCCTAACTTTCAACCCTAACTTTCAACCCTAACTCTTCTCTGATTGGTTAGTACCCAAATGAGTCACATACCTAAATTTTCGTATAACCCTAACCCTAACCCTAACCCTAACCCTAACTCTTCTCTGATTGGTTAGTACCCAAATGAGTCACATACCTAAATTTTCGTATTCCCCTATAACCCTGGGCCAAACAAAAATAGAAAAATAATCCTAAGTGTCAACCCTAACTTTCAACCCTAACTTTCAACCCTAACTTTCAACCCTAACTCTTCTCTGATTGGTTAGTACCCAAATGAGTCACATACCTAAATTTTCGTATTCCCCTATAACCCTGGGCCAAACAAAAATAGAAAAATAATCCTAAGTGTCAACCCTAACTTTCAACCCTAACTTTCAACCCTAACTTTCAACCCTAACTTTCAACCCTAACTCTTCTCTGATTGGTTAGTACCCAAATGAGTCACATACCTACATTTTCGTATTCCCCTATAACCCTAACCCTAACCCTAACCCTAACCTCAACCCTAACTTTCAACCCTAACTTTCAACCCTAACTTTCAACCCTAACTTTCAACCCTAACTCTTCTCTGATTGGTTAGTACCCAAATGAGTCACATACCTAAATTTTCGTATTCCCCTATAACCCTAACCCTAACCCTAACCCTAACCCTAACCCTAACTCTTCTCTGATTGGTTAGTACCCAAATGAGTCACATACCTAAATTTTCGTATTCCCCTATAACCCTGGGCCAAACAAAAATAGAAAAATAATCCTAAGTGTCAACCCTAACTTTCAACCCTAACTTTCAACCCTAACTTTCAACCCTAACTTTCAACCCTAACTTTCAACCCTAACTCTTCTCTGATTGGTTAGTACCCAAATGAGTCACATACCTAAATTTTCGTATTCCCCTATAACCCTGGGCCAAACAAAAATAGAAAAATAATCCTAAGTGTCAACCCTAACTTTCAACCCTAACTTTCAACCCTAACTTTCAACCCTAACTCTTCTCTGATTGGTTAGTACCCAAATGAGTCACATACCTAAATTTTCGTATTCCCCTATAACCCTGGGCCAAACAAAAATAGAAAAATAATCCTAACTTTCAACCCTAACTTTCAACCCTAACTTTCAACCCTAACTTTCAACCCTAACTTTCAACCCTAACTTTCAACCCTAACTCTTCTCTGATTGGTTAGTACCCAAATGAGTCACATACCTAAATTTTCGTATTCCCCTATAACCCTGGGCCAAACAAAAATAGAAAAATAATCCTAACTTTCAACCCTAACTTTCAACCCTAACTTTCAACCCTAACTTTCAACCCTAACTCTTCTCTGATTGGTTAGTACCCAAATGAGTCACATACCTAAATTTTCGTATTCCCCTATAACCCTAACCCTAACCCTAACCCTAACCCTAACCCTAACCCTAACCCTAACCCTAACCCTAACCCTAACCCTAACCCTAACCCTAACCCTAACCCTAACCCTAACCCTAACCCTAATAATCCTAACTTTCAACCCTAACTTTCAACCCTAACTTTCAACCCTAACTTTCAACCCTAACTCTTCTCTGATTGGTTAGTACCCAAATGAGTCACATACCTAAATTTTCGTATTCCCCTATAACCCTAACCCTAACCCTAACCCTAACCCTAACCCTAACCCTAACTTTCAACCCTAACTTTCAACCCTAACTCTTCTCTGATTGGTTAGTACCCAAATGAGTCACATACCTAAATTTTCGTATTCCCCTATAACCCTGGGCCAAACAAAAATAGAAAAATAATCCTAAGTGTCAACCCTAACTTTCAACCCTAACTTTCAACCCTAACTTTCAACCCTAACTCTTCTCTGATTGGTTAGTACCCAAATGAGTCACATACCTAAATTTTCGTATTCCCCTATAACCCTAACCCTAACCCTAACCCTAACCCTAACCCTAACCCTAACCCTAACCCTAACCCTAACCCTAACCCTAACCCTAACCCTAACTCTTCTCTGATTGGTTAGTACCCAAATGAGTCACATACCTAAATTTTCGTATTCCCCTATAACCCTGGGCCAAACAAAAATAGAAAAATAATCCTAAGTGTCAACCCTAACTTTCAACCTTAACTTTCAACCCTAACTCTTCTCTGATTGGTTAGTACCCAAATGAGTCACATACCTAAATTTTCGTATTCCCCTATAACCCTGGGCCAAACAAAAATAGAAAAATAATCCTAAGTGTCAACCCTATCTTTCAACCCTATCTTTCAACCCTATCTTTCAACCCTAACTTTCAACCCTAACTTTCAACCCTAACTTTCAACCCTAACTTTCAACCCTAACTTTCAACCCTAACTCTTCTCTGATTGGTTAGTACCCAAATGAGTCACATACCTAAATTTTCGTATTCCCCTATAACCCTGGGCCAAACAAAAATAGAAAAATAATCCTAACTTTCAACCCTAACTTTCAACCCTAACTTTCAACCCTAACTTTCAACCCTAACTCTTCTCTGATTGGTTAGTACCCAAATGAGTCACATACCTAAATTTTCGTATTCCCCTATAACCCTGGGCCAAACAAAAATAGAAAAATAATCCTAAGTGTCAACCCTAACTTTCAACCCTAACTTTCAACCCTAACTTTCAACCCTAACTTTCAACCCTAACTCTTCTCTGATTGGTTAGTACCCAAATGAGTCACATACCTAAATTTTCGTATTCCCCTATAACCCTGGGCCAAACAAAAATAGAAAAATAATCCTAAGTGTCAACCCTAACTTTCAACCCTAACTTTCAACCCTAACTTTCAACCCTAACTTTCAACCCTAACTCTTCTCTGATTGGTTAGTACCCAAATGAGTCACATACCTAAATTTTCGTATTCCCCTATAACCCTGGGCCAAACAAAAATAGAAAAATAATCCTAAGTGTCAACCCTAACTTTCAACCCTAACTTTCAACCCTAACTTTCAACCCTAACTTTCAACCCTAACTTTCAACCCTAACTCTTCTCTGATTGGTTAGTACCCAAATGAGTCACATACCTAAATTTTCGTATTCCCCTATAACCCTGGGCCAAACAAAAATAGAAAAATAATCCTAAGTGTCAACCCTAACTTTCAACCCTAACTTTCAACCCTAACTTTCAACCCTAACTTTCAACCCTAACTCTTCTCTGATTGGTTAGTACCCAAATGAGTCACATACCTAAATTTTCGTATTCCCCTATAACCCTGGGCCAAACAAAAATAGAAAAATAATCCTAAGTGTCAACCCTAACTTTCAACCCTAACTTTCAACCCTAACTTTCAACCCTAACTTTCAACCCTAACTTTCAACCCTAACTCTTCTCTGATTGGTTAGTACCCAAATGAGTCACATACCTAAATTTTCGTATTCCCCTATAACCCTGGGCCAAACAAAAATAGAAAAATAATCCTAAGTGTCAACCCTAACTTTCAACCCTAACTTTCAACCCTAACTTTCAACCCTAACTTTCAACCCTAACTCTTCTCTGATTGGATAGTACCCAAATGAGTCACATACCTAAATTTTCGTATTCCCCTATAACCCTGGGCCAAACAAAAATAGAAAAATAATCCTAAGTGTCAACCCTAACTTTCAACCCTAACTTTCAACCCTAACTTTCAACCCTAACTTTCAACCCTAACTCTTCTCTGATTGGTTAGTACCCAAATGAGTCACATACCTAAATTTTCGTATTCCCCTATAACCCTGGGCCAAACAAAAATAGAAAAATAATCCTAACTTTCAACCCTAACTTTCAACCCTAACTTTCAACCCTAACTTTCAACCCTAACTTTCAACCCTAACTCTTCTCTGATTGGTTAGTACCCAAATGAGTCACATACCTAAATTTTCGTATTCCCCTATAACCCTGGGCCAAACAAAAATAGAAAAATAATCCTAAGTGTCAACCCTAACTTTCAACCCTAACTTTCAACCCTAACTTTCAACCCTAACTTTCAACCCTAACTCTTCTCTGATTGGTTAGTACCCAAATGAGTCACATACCTAAATTTTCGTATTCCCCTATAACCCTGGGCCAAACAAAAATAGAAAAATAATCCTAAGTGTCAACCCTAACTTTCAACCCTAACTTTCAACCCTAACTTTCAACCCTAACTTTCAACCCTAACTCTTCTCTGATTGGTTAGTACCCAAATGAGTCACATACCTAAATTTTCGTATTCCCCTATAACCCTGGGCCAAACAAAAATAGAAAAATAATCCTAAGTGTCAACCCTAACTTTCAATCCTAACTTTCAACCCTAACTTTCAACCCTAACTTTCAACCCTAACTCTTCTCTGATTGGTTAGTACCCAAATGAGTCACATACCTAAATTTTCGTATTCCCCTATAACCCTAACCCTAACCCTAACCCTAACCCTAACCCTAACCCTAACCCTAACCCTAACCCTAACCCTAACCCTAAATTTTCGTATTCCCCTATAACCCTAACCCTAACCCTAACCCTAACCCTAACCCTAACCCTAACCCTAACCCTAACTTTCAACCCTAACTTTCAACCCTAACTTTCAACCCTAACTCTTCTCTGATTGGTTAGTACCCAAATGAGTCACATACCTAAATTTTCGTATTCCCCTATAACCCTAACCCTAACCCTAACCCTAACCCTAACCCTAACCCTAACCCTTCTCTATCCCTCTGCCTTTCTCTCCCTTCTCTCTCCCTATCCCTTCTCTCTCCCTCTTCCTTCTCTCTCCCTCTTCCTTCTCTCTCCCTCTTCCTTCTCTCTCCCTCTTCCTTCTCTCTCCCTCTTCCTTCTCTCTCCCTCTTCCTTCTCTCTCCCTCTTCCTTCTCTCTCCCTTTCCATGCTCTCTCCCTTTCCATGCTCTCTCCCTTTTCCTTATCTCTCCATTCTCTCCCTTTTCCTTTCCCCTCCCCTTTCCTTCGCTCTCCTTCTCCCTTCTCTCTCTCTCCATTTCCTTCTCTCTCTCTCCCCCTCCCTTCTCTCTCCCTCTCCCTTATAACTCCCTCGTCATTCCCTCTCCCTCTCCCTTCTCTCTCTCTCAACCATTCCTTTCTCTCTCACCCTCTTCCTTCTCTCTGTCTCTCCCTCTCTCTTCTCTCTCTCTCCCTTCTCTCTCCTCTCTCCCTCTCCCTTCTCTCTCCCTCTCCCTTCTCTCTCCCTTTTCCTTGTCACTCCCTCATCACTCTCTCTCTCTCCCTTCTCTCTCTCTCTCTCTCTCTCTCCCTTCTCCATCTTCCTTCTTCTCCATCTCCCTTCTCTCTAAATCTACCTTCTCTCTCTCCCTATCCCTTCTCTCTCTCCCTATCCCTTCTCTCTCTCCCTCTTTCTTCTCTCTCCCTATCCCTTGTCGCTCCCTATCCCTTGTCGCTCCCTCTCCCTTGTTTCTACCTCTCCCTTGTCTCTCCATTCTCTCTCCCTCTTCCTTCTCTCTCCCTCTTCCTTCTCTCTCCCTCTTCCTTCTCTCTCCCTCTTCCTTCTCTCTCCCTCTTCCTTCTCTCTCCCTCTTCCTTCTCTCTCCCTATCCCTTGTCACTCCCTCTCCCTTCTCTCTCCATCTTCCTTCTCTCTCCCTCTTCCTTCTCTCTCCCTTTCCATTCTCTCTCCCTTTTCCTTTCCCCTCCCTTTTCCTTCTCTCTCTTTCTCTCTCCCTTCTCTCTCCCTCGTCACTCCATTCTCTCTCCCTCTCCCTTCTCTCTCCCTTTCCTTGTCTCTCCCTCTCCCTTGTCTCTCCATTCTCTCTTCCTTTTCCTTCTCTCTCCCTTTTCCTTCTATCTCCCTTTCCTTCTCTCTCCCTTTTCCTTCTCTCTCCCTTTCCCTTCTCTCTCCCTTTTCTTTCTCTCTCCCTTCTCCATATCCACATTTATTGACTATAAGAGTTCTGATAAAGATTGTAAGTACTGTAACTTGTAATGTTTATGCGGTTAGAAATATGGTATTCATTGGTTTATCATCAACCAGCCCTGGTTGTGGGTGGCTCTTGTGTATGAAATAGTCCATAGCACCTACCCCTAGAGATAATGTACACATACACACCCACATACTGTAATGTGTGTGTGTGTGTGTGTGTGTATATCCACATTTATTGTCTACAAGGGTACTGATAAAGATTGTAAGTACTGTAACTTGTAATGTTTATGCAGTTTGAAATATGGTATTAATTGGTTTATCATCAACCAGCCCTGTTTGTGGGGCTCTTTTGTGTGAAATAGCCCAGAGCACCTACCCCTAGAGATAATGTACACATATACACCCACATACTGTAATGTGTGTGTTTATATCCACATTTATTGTCTATAAGAGTTCTGATAAAGATTGTAAGTACTGTAACTTGTAATGTTTATGTGGTTTTAAATATGGTATTCATTGGTTTATCATCAACCAGCCCTGTTTGTGGGGCTCTTGTGTATGAAATTCCCCAGAGCACCTACCCCCTTTATTGTCTCCATAAGAGTTCTGTTAAAGATTGTAAATACTGTGAATGTTAATGTTTCTGTGGTTTGAAATTTGGTATTCATTGGTTTATCATCAACCAGTTCTGTTTGTGGGTGGCTCTTTGCATTGTTCTGTGTATTCTCTGTGTTTTTCTGTTATGTTTGCTGAGTAACCTTGTGATATAAAGAGATGGCAGCCTTGGTTTGTTATGCCTCTTTTTTCCTGTACACAGCAAAAGATTTTGCAGCCTATTCTAATCACTCTTAAGTGAGACAAACCGCTTCTAAAGAGCACTCTAGATGCAAATGTAAATAATAGGTATCAAAGAATTTGAACACATGGCTGCTCAACTCAAGTCCTTAATCCCCCAAACTGGTCTGAATTTCAGGATTTTACAGCTTCAGCACAATTTTACAGCTTCAGCACAAGTGGCTCAAACAGAGGCTTGTTTGAAGACAGAGACCCTGATTGAGCCACCTGTGCTGAAGCAGGGACTGATTAAAGCATCTGTGTTGAAGCTTGGATATCCTGAACACCTGACCTCCCTTCTCTCTCTCCCTTTCCCTTCTCTCTCTCTCTCTTCTCAACCTCTCCCTCTCCCTTCTCTCTCCCTTCTCTCTCTCTCTCTCCCTCTCCATTCACTCTCTCTCCCCCTCCCTTCTCTCTCTCTCTCCCCCTCCCTTCTCTCTCCCTCTCCCTTATAACTCCCTCGTCATTCCCTCTCCCTTCTCTCTCTCTCCCATTCCCTTCTCTCTCACCCTCTTCCTTCTCTCTCCCTCTCCCTTCTCTCTCTCTCCCTTCTCTCTCGCCTCTCTCCCTCTCCCTTCTCTCTCCCTTTTCCTTGTCACTCCCTCATCACTCTCTCTCTCTCCCTTCTCTCTCTCTCTCTCTCTCTCCCTTCTCTCTCTCTCTCCCTTCTCCATCTTCCTTCTTTCTCCATCTCCCTTCTCTCTACATCTACCTTCTCTCTCTCTGTATCCCTTCTCTCTCTCCCTATCCCTTTTATCTCTCCCTCTTCCTTCTCTCTCCCTATCCCTTGTCGCTCCCTCTGCCTTGTTTCTACCTCTCCCTCGTCTCTCCATTCTCTCTCCCTTTTCCTTTCCCCTCCCTTTTCCTTCTCTCTCCCTCTCCCTTCTCTTTCCCTCCTCTCTCCCTTGTCACCCCCTTCTCCCACCCTCTCCCTTCTCTCTCCCTATCCCTTCTCTCTCCCTTTCCTTGTCTCTCCCTCTCCCTTGTCTCTCCATTCTCCCTCCCTTTTCCTTCTCTCTCCCTTTCCTTCTCTCTCCCTTTTCCTTCTCTCTCCTTTTCCCTTCTCTCTCCCTTTTCTTTCTCTCTCCCTTTTCTCACTCCCTTCTCTATCCCTCTGCCTTTCTCTCCCTTCTCTCTCCCTATCCCTTCTCTCTCCCTCTTCCTTCTCTATCCCTCTGCCTTTCTCTCCCTTCTCTCTCCCTATCCCTTCTCTCTCCCTCTTCCTTCTCTCTCCCTCTTCCTTCTCTCTCCCTTTCCATGCTCTCTCCCTTTTCCTTATCTCTCCATTCTCTCCCTTTTCCTTTCCCCTCCCCTTTCCTTCGCTCTCCTTCTCCCTTCTCTCTCTCTCCATTTCCTTCTCTCTCTCTCCCCCTCCCTTCTCTCTCCCTCTCCCTTATAACTCCCTCGTCATTCCCTCTCCCTCTCCCTTCTCTCTCTCTCAACCATTCCTTTCTCTCTCACCCTCTTCCTTCTCTCTGTCTCTCCCTCTCTCTTCTCTCTCTCTCCCTTCTCTCTCCTCTCTCCCTCTCCCTTCTCTCTCCCTCTCCCTTCTCTCTCCCTTTTCCTTGTCACTCCCTCATCACTCTCTCTCTCTCCCTTCTCTCTCTCTCTCTCTCTCTCTCTCTCTCCCTTCTCCATCTTCCTTCTTCTCCATCTCCCTTCTCTCTACATCTACCTTCTCTCTCTCCCTATCCCTTCTCTCTCTCCCTATCCCTTCTCTCTCTCCCTCTTTCTTCTCTCTCCCTATCCCTTGTCGCTCCCTATCCCTTGTCGCTCCCTCTCCCTTGTTTCTACCTCTCCCTTGTCTCTCCATTCTCTCTCCCTCTTCCTTCTCTCTCCCTCTTCCTTCTCTCTCCCTCTTCCTTCTCTCTCCCTCTTCCTTCTCTCTCCCTCTTCCTTCTCTCTCCCTCTTCCTTCTCTCTCCCTCTTCCTTCTCTCTCCCTCTTCCTTCTCTCTCCCTCTTCCTTCTCTCTCCCTCTTCCTTCTCCCTCCCTCTTCCTTCTCTCTCCCTTTCCATTCTCTCTCCCTTTTCCTTTCCCCTCCCTTTTCCTTCTCTCTCCCTCTCCATTCTCTCTCCCTCCTCTCTCCCTTGTCACCCTCTTCTCTCTCCCTCTCCCTTCTCTCTCCCTATCCCTTCTCTCTCCCTTTCCTTGTCTCTCCCTCTCCCTTGTCTCTCCATTCTCTATCCCTTCTCCTTCTCTCTCCCTTTTCCTTCTATCTCCCTTTCCTTCTCTCTCCCTTTCCTTCTCTCTCCCTTTTCCTTCTCTCTCCCTTTTCCTTCTCTCTCCCTTTTCCTTCTCTCTCCCTTTTCTTTCTCTCTCCCTTCTCTCTCCCTTTTCTCACTCCCTTCTCTATCCCTCTGCCTTCTTTCTCCCTTCTCTCTCCCTATCCATTCTCTCTCCCTCTTCCTTCTCTCTCCCTCTTCCTTCTCTCTCCCTCTTCCTTCTCTCTCCCTTTCCAATCTCTCTCCCTTTTCCTTGTCTCTCCATTCTCTCCCTTTTCCTTTCCCCTCCCCTTTCCTTTGCTCTCCCTCTCCCTTCTCTCTCTCTCCACTCCCTTCTCTCTCTCTCTCCCCCTCCCTTCTCTCTCCCTCTCCCTTATAACTCCCTCGTCATTCCCTCTCCCTTCTCTCTCTCCCTTTCCCTTCTCTCTCACCCTCTTCCTTCTCTCTCCCTCTCCCTCTACCTTCTCTATCACTCTCCCTTCTCTCTCCCTTTTCCTTCTCTCTCCCTCTCCATTCTCTCTCCCTCCTCTCTCCCTTGTCACCCTCTTCTCTCTCCCTCTCCCTTCTCTCTCCCTATCCCTTCTCTCTCCCTTTCCTTGTCTCTCCCTCTCCCTTGTCTCTCCATTCTCTATCCCTTCTCCTTCTCTCTCCCTTTTCCTTCTATCTCCCTTTCCTTCTCTCTCCCTTTTCCTTCTCTCTCCCTTTTCCTTCTCTCTCCCTTTTCCTTCTCTCTCCCTTTTCTTTCTCTCTCCCTTCTCTCTCCCTTTTCTCACTCCCTTCTCTATCCCTCTGCCTTCTCTCTCCCTTCTCTCTCCCTATCCATTCTCTCTCCCTCTTCCTTCTCTCTCCCTCTTCCTTCTCTCTCCCTCTTCCTTCTCTCTCCCTTTCCAATCTCTCTCCCTTTTCCTTGTCTCTCCATTCTCTCCCTTTTCCTTTCCCCTCCCCTTTCCTTTGCTCTCCCTCTCCCTTCTCTCTCTCTCCACTCCCTTCTCTCTCTCTCTCCCCCTCCCTTCTCTCTCCCTCTCCCTTATAACTCCCTCGTCATTCCCTCTCCCTTCTCTCTCTCCCTTTCCCTTCTCTCTACCCTCTTCCTTCTCTCTCCCTCTCCCTCTACCTTCTCTATCCCTCTCCCTTCTCTCTCCCTTTTCCTTGTCACTCCCTCATCACTCTCTCTCTCCCTTCTCTCTCTCTCCCTTCTCCATCTTCCTTCTTTCTCCATCTCCCTTCTCTCTACATCTACCTTCTCTCTCTCCGTATCCCTTCTCTCTGTCCCTATCCCTTCTCTCTCTCCCTATCCCTTCTCTCTCTCCCTCTTCCTTCTCTCTCCCTCTTCCTTCTCTCTCCCTTTCCATTCTCTCTCCCTTTTCCTTTCCCCTCCCTTTTCCTTCTCTCTCCCTCTCCCTTCTCTCTCCCTCCTCTCTCCCTTGTCACCCCCTTCTCTTTCCCTCTCCCTTCTCTCTCCCTATCCCTTCTCTCTCCCTTTCCTTGTCTCTCCCTCTCCCTTGTCTCTCCATTCTCTCTCCCTTTTCCTTCTCTCTCCCTTTCCTTCTCTTTCCCTCTTCCTTCTCTCTCCCTCTTCCTTCTCTCTCCCTTTTCTTTCTCTCTCCCTTTTCTCACTCCCTTCTCTATCCCTCTGCCTTCTCTCTCTCTTCTCTCTCCCTATCCCATCTCTCTCCTGTTTCCATGCTCTCTCCCTTTTCCTTATCTCTCCATTCTCTCCCTTTTCCTTTCCCCTCCCCTTTCCTTCGCTCTCCCTCTCCCTTCTCTCTCTCTCCACTCCCTTCTCTCTCTCTCTCTCTCCCCCTCCCTTCTCTCTCCCTCTCCCTTATAACTCCCTCATAATTCCCTCTACCTCTCTCTCTCCCTCTCCCTTCTCTCTCTCTCCCTTTCCCTTCTCTCTCACCCTCTTCCTTCTCTCTGTCTCTCCATCTCCCTTCTCTCTCTCTCTCTCCTCTCTCCCTCTCCCTTCTCTCTCCCTCTCCCTTCTCTCTCCCTTTTCCTTGTCACTCCCTCATCACTCTCTCTCTCTCTCTCTCCCTTCTCTCTCTCTCTCCCTTTTGTCTCTCTCTCCCTTTTCTCTCTCCCTCTTCCTTCGCTCTCCCTCCTCTCTCCCTTGTCACTCCCATCTCTCTCCCTCTCCCTTCTCTCTCCCTATCCCTTCTCTCTCCCTTTCCTTGTCTCTCCCTCTCCCTTGTCTCTCCATTCTCTCTCCCTCTTCCTTCTCTCTCCCTCTTCCTTCTCTCTCCCTTTTCCTTCTATCTCCCTTTCCTTCTCTCTCCCTTTTCCTTCTCTCTCCCTTTACCTTCTCTCTCATTTTGCCTTCTCTCTCCCTTTTCTCTCCCCTTTCTCTCCCTTTTCTCTCCCTTTTGCTTTTCTCTCCCTTTTGCTTTTCTCTCCCCTTTTCCTTTTCTCTTCCTTTTCCTTTTCTCTCCCTTTTCCTTTTCTCTCCCTTTTCCTTTTCTCTCCCTTTTCCTTTTCTCTCCCTTTTCCTTTTCTCTCCCTTTTCCTTTTCTTTCCCTTTTCCTTTTCTCTCCCTCACCCTTCTCTCTCCCTCTCCCTTCTCTCTCCATCTCCCTTCTCTCTACATCTACCTTCTCTCTCTCCGTATCCCTTCTTCCTCTCCCTATCCCTTCTCTCTCTCCCTATCCCTTCTCTCTCTCCCTATCCCTTCTCTCTCTCCCTCTTCCTTCTCTCTCCCTATCCCTTCTCTCTCCCTTTCCTTGTCTCTCCCTCTCCCTTCTCTCTCCCTTTTCTTTCTCTCTCCCTTTTCTCACTCCCTTCTCTATCCCTCTGCCTTCTCTCTCCCTTCTCTCTCCCTATCCCATCTCTCTCCCTCTTCCTTCTCTCTCCCTCTTCCTTCTCTCTCACTTTCCATGCTCTCTCCCTTTTCCTTGTCTCTCCATTCTCTCCCTTTTCCTTTCCCCTCTCCTTTCCTTCGCTCTCCCTCTCCCTTCTCTCTCCCTCCTCTCTCCCTTGTCACTTCCATCTCTCTCCCTCTCCCTTCTCTCTCACTATCCCTTCTCTCTCCCTTTCCTTGTCTCTCCCTCTCCCTTGTCTCTCCATTCTCTCTCCCTCTTCCTTCTCTCTCCCTTTTCCTTCTATCTCCATTTCCTTCTCTCTCCCTTTTCATTTTCTCTCCCTTTTCCTTTTCTCTCCCTCTCCCTTCTCTCTCCCTCTCCCTTCTCTGTCCCTCCTCTCACACTTGTCTCTCCCTGCTTTCTCTCTCTCCCTTCTCTCTCCCTCTCTTCTCTCTCCCTCTCCCTTCTCTCTCCCTCTCCCTTCTCTCTCCCTCTCCCTTCTCTCAATTTTTTTCTCTCTTACTCCCACTCTATCTCTTTCACTTCAACCCGTCTCTTGCTCTCACACACATTTCTTTCTTCCACTTCTCTCTCTCTCTTTTTCTTTCTCAAACCCTCTTTTTCTCTCCCTGCTCTCTATTACTCTCCCTGACTAGCATCCCTGCTCCTTCTAAATCACCTGTATTTTACTCTCACAAATGTCCTTTCTTTCTCTCTCTCTTTCAAGGACTACCACTCTCCCCTCTCTCTCACAAACCCCTCTCTCACTCAGTCTAAGCATTGTTTATTTAGTTCATCAGTGAAAGAGGGTCCTCAACTGCATTGCTCTAAAGGGGATTGCATTA
Source organism: Ascaphus truei (assembly GCF_040206685.1). Lineage (NCBI taxonomy): Eukaryota > Metazoa > Chordata > Amphibia > Anura > Ascaphidae > Ascaphus > Ascaphus truei. The sequence continues at coordinate 32,089 of NW_027453969.1, forward strand.
TATTTTTTCACTTATCTTGGGTAAAATTTATTTGCAGTATGAAAATAGGTAAGTTCGTCTATCAAGATGATGTTCACAAAGGACATACTAACAAGGAGGTAAGTAGTTGAGGTAAGTGAGTACACCTACACAATGCATTGCTTTTATCTCTCAGGATATAAAGCTTTGAGTTGATTTCTCTCCCTTTACACGAGTGTGCCCTTTTAGAGTCAGGCAGTGAACTCTTCGCTACTGTCCCATCTGCAGCGCTAGCTCGACTGTAAATTGGGGGAAGAAAGCATACCCCTTTACGGACGATAGACAGTAGTGCTTCTTCACTCCTAGCATACGGCAGAGGAGAAGCTCCGCTCTGTACAAAATGGATCTAGTCCTCAATGTCCAAGTACTTAGTAGTGAGGTAAAAGCTAGCTCTTTACCTCTAAGGGTGCCTCTCGCTAACATGCAACGAATGCAAGAGTTTTCAAATTTTTGAATGACTAACTGCATATAAATGCAACATGTCAATTGGATAGGGAATAGAATATATACAACAAAATAGAAAGGGCAGGCTCACAGACTGATTCCATGCCCTCCCTCACCCGCTCTTGACCCATGTTCACTATCACCCACCACCTCATCCACCTTCACCCTCACACTCATCCACCTTCACCCACCCACCATTGCCCCCTCACCAACACCTTCACTCACCCACACCTTCACTCATCCCCCTACCTCACCTACATTCACCAACCTTTAACCCCACTTAAACACACCCTCCCTCTTCCACCTTAATCCTCACCCTCCCTCACCCACGTTCACTCTACCTTACTGGCCTCAACCTTACCTACAAAGCCTCCTATACCCATATTAACCATCCCTCACCCACCTTCAACATCACCTTCCCACACCCTCCTTCACCCAACCTCCCTCACCCACCTTCTACCCTCATCATCCATATTAAAATTCACCTTCACCACCCTTACCTGCACACCAATACCCAGCCTCACCCTTGCCCACTCACCCATACCTGAACTGACCCACACTTTTTTCACCCACCTTCATCCTCACCCTCCCAGACACATTTACTCACCCTCCCTAATCCACCTTCAACACCACCTACCCACTCTCTTCATCATCCACCTTCCCTCAAAAACCTTCAACCTCCTTACCCACACCCACCATACATCCCTAAACCTCCCTCACCCACCTACCCACAACCTCCCTCACGTGCTTACCCACTTACACTTTTTCTTACCACACTTTCAACCCCAAACCACACCCTCCCTAAATTGTTCAGAACTTAACTCTCATTGGCCAAGTACCTAAATGAGTCACATAACTAAAAATGTTCTATTCTTTTTTAACCAAACACAAATACAAAAATAATCGTAAGGGTCAACCCTAACCCTAACTTTCAACGCTAACCCTAACTCTTCTCTGATTGGTTAGTACCCAAATGAGTCACATACCTAAATTTTCGTATTCCCCTATAACCCTGGGCCAAACAAAAATAGAAAAATAATCCTAACTTTCAACCCTAACTTTCAACCCTAACTTTCAACCCTAACTTTCAACCCTAACTCTTCTCTGATTGGTTAGTACCCAAATGAGTCACATACCTAAATTTTCGTATTCCCCTATAACCCTAACCCTAACCCTAACCCTAACCCTAACCCTAACCCTAACCCTAACCCTAACTTTCAACCCTAACTTTCAACCCTAACTTTCAACCCTAACTCTTCTCTGATTGGTTAGTACCCAAATGAGTCACATACCTAAATTTTCGTATTCCCCTATAACCCTAACCCTAACCCTAACCCTAACCCTAACCCTAACCCTAACCCTAACCCTAACCCTGGGCCAAACAAAAATAGAAAAATAATCCTAAGTGTCAACCCTAACTTTCAACCCTAACTTTCAACCCTAACTTTCAACCCTAACTTTCAACCCTAACTCTTCTCTGATTGGTTAGTACCCAAATGAGTCACATACCTAAATTTTCGTATTCCCCTATAACCCTGGGCCAAACAAAAATAGAAAAATAATCCTAAGTGTCAACCCTATCTTTCAACCCTATCTTTCAACCCTATCTTTCAACCCTAACTTTCAACCCTAACTTTCAACCCTAACTTTCAACCCTAACTTTCAACCCTAACTTTCAACCCTAACTCTTCTCTGATTGGTTAGTACCCAAATGAGTCACATACCTAAATTTTCGTATTCCCCTATAACCCTGGGCCAAACAAAAATAGAAAAATAATCCTAACTTTCAACCCTAACTTTCAACCCTAACTTTCAACCCTAACTTTCAACCCTAACTCTTCTCTGATTGGTTAGTACCCAAATGAGTCACATACCTAAATTTTCGTATTCCCCTATAACCCTGGGCCAAACAAAAATAGAAAAATAATCCTAAGTGTCAACCCTAACTTTCAACCCTAACTTTCAACCCTAACTTTCAACCCTAACTTTCAACCCTAACTCTTCTCTGATTGGTTAGTACCCAAATGAGTCACATACCTAAATTTTCGTATTCCCCTATAACCCTGGGCCAAACAAAAATAGAAAAATAATCCTAAGTGTCAACCCTAACTTTCAACCCTAACTTTCAACCCTAACTTTCAACCCTAACTTTCAACCCTAACTCTTCTCTGATTGGTTAGTACCCAAATGAGTCACATACCTAAATTTTCGTATTCCCCTATAACCCTGGGCCAAACAAAAATAGAAAAATAATCCTAAGTGTCAACCCTAACTTTCAACCCTAACTTTCAACCCTAACTTTCAACCCTAACTTTCAACCCTAACTTTCAACCCTAACTCTTCTCTGATTGGTTAGTACCCAAATGAGTCACATACCTAAATTTTCGTATTCCCCTATAACCCTGGGCCAAACAAAAATAGAAAAATAATCCTAAGTGTCAACCCTAACTTTCAACCCTAACTTTCAACCCTAACTTTCAACCCTAACTTTCAACCCTAACTCTTCTCTGATTGGTTAGTACCCAAATGAGTCACATACCTAAATTTTCGTATTCCCCTATAACCCTGGGCCAAACAAAAATAGAAAAATAATCCTAAGTGTCAACCCTAACTTTCAACCCTAACTTTCAACCCTAACTTTCAACCCTAACTTTCAACCCTAACTTTCAACCCTAACTCTTCTCTGATTGGTTAGTACCCAAATGAGTCACATACCTAAATTTTCGTATTCCCCTATAACCCTGGGCCAAACAAAAATAGAAAAATAATCCTAAGTGTCAACCCTAACTTTCAACCCTAACTTTCAACCCTAACTTTCAACCCTAACTTTCAACCCTAACTCTTCTCTGATTGGTTAGTACCCAAATGAGTCACATACCTAAATTTTCGTATTCCCCTATAACCCTGGGCCAAACAAAAATAGAAAAATAATCCTAAGTGTCAACCCTAACTTTCAACCCTAACTTTCAACCCTAACTTTCAACCCTAACTTTCAACCCTAACTTTCAACCCTAACTCTTCTCTGATTGGTTAGTACCCAAATGAGTCACATACCTAAATTTTCGTATTCCCCTATAACCCTGGGCCAAACAAAAATAGAAAAATAATCCTAAGTGTCAACCCTAACTTTCAACCCTAACTTTCAACCCTAACTTTCAACCCTAACTTTCAACCCTAACTCTTCTCTGATTGGTTAGTACCCAAATGAGTCACATACCTAAATTTTCGTATTCCCCTATAACCCTGGGCCAAACAAAAATAGAAAAATAATCCTAACTTTCAACCCTAACTTTCAACCCTAACTTTCAACCCTAACTTTCAACCCTAACTTTCAACCCTAACTCTTCTCTGATTGGTTAGTACCCAAATGAGTCACATACCTAAATTTTCGTATTCCCCTATAACCCTGGGCCAAACAAAAATAGAAAAATAATCCTAAGTGTCAACCCTAACTTTCAACCCTAACTTTCAACCCGAACTTTCAACCCTAACTTTCAACCCTAACTTTCAACCCTAACTCTTCTCTGATTGGTTAGTACCCAAATGAGTCACATACCTAAATTTTCGTATTCCCCTATAACCCTGGGCCAAACAAAAATAGAAAAATAATCCTAAGTGTCAACCCTAACTTTCAACCCTAACTTTCAACCCTAACTTTCAACCCTAACTTTCAACCCTAACTCTTCTCTGATTGGATAGTACCCAAATGAGTCACATACCTAAATTTTCGTATTCCCCTATAACCCTGGGCCAAACAAAAATAGAAAAATAATCCTAAGTGTCAACCCTAACTTTCAACCCTAACTTTCAACCCTAACTTTCAACCCTAACTCTTCTCTGATTGGTTAGTACCCAAATGAGTCACATACCTAAATTTTCGTATTCCCCTATAACCCTGGGCCAAACAAAAATAGAAAAATAATCCTAACTTTCAACCCTAACTTTCAACCCTAACTTTCAACCCTAACTTTCAACCCTAACTTTCAACCCTAACTCTTCTCTGATTGGTTAGTACCCAAATGAGTCACATACCTAAATTTTCGTATTCCCCTATAACCCTGGGCCAAACAAAAATAGAAAAATAATCCTAAGTGTCAACCCTAACTTTCAACCCTAACTTTCAACCCTAACTTTCAACCCTAACTTTCAACCCTAACTCTTCTCTGATTGGTTAGTACCCAAATGAGTCACATACCTAAATTTTCGTATTCCCCTATAACCCTGGGCCAAACAAAAATAGAAAAATAATCCTAAGTGTCAACCCTAACTTTCAACCCTAACTTTCAACCCTAACTTTCAACCCTAACTTTCAACCCTAACTCTTCTCTGATTGGTTAGTACCCAAATGAGTCACATACCTAAATTTTCGTATTCCCCTATAACCCTGGGCCAAACAAAAATAGAAAAATAATCCTAAGTGTCAACCCTAACTTTCAATCCTAACTTTCAACCCTAACTTTCAACCCTAACTTTCAACCCTAACTCTTCTCTGATTGGTTAGTACCCAAATGAGTCACATACCTAAATTTTCGTATTCCCCTATAACCCTAACCCTAACCCTAACCCTAACCCTAACCCTAACCCTAACCCTAACCCTAACCCTAACCCTAACCCTAACCCTAACCCTAAATTTTCGTATTCCCCTATAACCCTAACCCTAACCCTAACCCTAACCCTAACCCTAACCCTAACCCTAACCCTAACCCTAACTTTCAACCCTAACTTTCAACCCTAACTTTCAACCCTAACTCTTCTCTGATTGGTTAGTACCCAAATGAGTCACATACCTAAATTTTCGTATTCCCCTATAACCCTAACCCTAACCCTAACCCTAACCCTAACCCTAACCCTAACCCTTCTCTATCCCTCTGCCTTTCTCTCCCTTCTCTCTCCCTATCCCTTCTCTCTCCCTCTTCCTTCTCTCTCCCTCTTCCTTCTCTCTCCCTCTTCCTTCTCTCTCCCTCTTCCTTCTCTCTCCCTCTTCCTTCTCTCTCCCTCTTCCTTCTCTCTCCCTTTCCATGCTCTCTCCCTTTCCATGCTCTCTCCCTTTTCCTTATCTCTCCATTCTCTCCCTTTTCCTTTCCCCTCCCCTTTCCTTCGCTCTCCTTCTCCCTTCTCTCTCTCTCCATTTCCTTCTCTCTCTCTCCCCCTCCCTTCTCTCTCCCTCTCCCTTATAACTCCCTCGTCATTCCCTCTCCCTCTCCCTTCTCTCTCTCTCAACCATTCCTTTCTCTCTCACCCTCTTCCTTCTCTCTGTCTCTCCCTCTCTCTTCTCTCTCTCTCCCTTCTCTCTCCTCTCTCCCTCTCCCTTCTCTCTCCCTCTCCCTTCTCTCTCCCTTTTCCTTGTCACTCCCTCATCACTCTCTCTCTCTCCCTTCTCTCTCTCTCTCTCTCTCTCTCCCTTCTCCATCTTCCTTCTTCTCCATCTCCCTTCTCTCTAAATCTACCTTCTCTCTCTCCCTATCCCTTCTCTCTCTCCCTATCCCTTCTCTCTCTCCCTCTTTCTTCTCTCTCCCTATCCCTTGTCGCTCCCTATCCCTTGTCGCTCCCTCTCCCTTGTTTCTACCTCTCCCTTGTCTCTCCATTCTCTCTCCCTCTTCCTTCTCTCTCCCTCTTCCTTCTCTCTCCCTCTTCCTTCTCTCTCCCTCTTCCTTCTCTCTCCCTCTTCCTTCTCTCTCCCTCTTCCTTCTCTCTCCCTATCCCTTGTCACTCCCTCTCCCTTCTCTCTCCATCTTCCTTCTCTCTCCCTCTTCCTTCTCTCTCCCTTTCCATTCTCTCTCCCTTTTCCTTTCCCCTCCCTTTTCCTTCTCTCTCTTTCTCTCTCCCTTCTCTCTCCCTCGTCACTCCATTCTCTCTCCCTCTCCCTTCTCTCTCCCTTTCCTTGTCTCTCCCTCTCCCTTGTCTCTCCATTCTCTCTTCCTTTTCCTTCTCTCTCCCTTTTCCTTCTATCTCCCTTTCCTTCTCTCTCCCTTTTCCTTCTCTCTCCCTTTCCCTTCTCTCTCCCTTTTCTTTCTCTCTCCCTTCTCCATATCCACATTTATTGACTATAAGAGTTCTGATAAAGATTGTAAGTACTGTAACTTGTAATGTTTATGCGGTTAGAAATATGGTATTCATTGGTTTATCATCAACCAGCCCTGGTTGTGGGTGGCTCTTGTGTATGAAATAGTCCATAGCACCTACCCCTAGAGATAATGTACACATACACACCCACATACTGTAATGTGTGTGTGTGTGTGTGTGTGTATATCCACATTTATTGTCTACAAGGGTACTGATAAAGATTGTAAGTACTGTAACTTGTAATGTTTATGCAGTTTGAAATATGGTATTAATTGGTTTATCATCAACCAGCCCTGTTTGTGGGGCTCTTTTGTGTGAAATAGCCCAGAGCACCTACCCCTAGAGATAATGTACACATATACACCCACATACTGTAATGTGTGTGTTTATATCCACATTTATTGTCTATAAGAGTTCTGATAAAGATTGTAAGTACTGTAACTTGTAATGTTTATGTGGTTTTAAATATGGTATTCATTGGTTTATCATCAACCAGCCCTGTTTGTGGGGCTCTTGTGTATGAAATTCCCCAGAGCACCTACCCCCTTTATTGTCTCCATAAGAGTTCTGTTAAAGATTGTAAATACTGTGAATGTTAATGTTTCTGTGGTTTGAAATTTGGTATTCATTGGTTTATCATCAACCAGTTCTGTTTGTGGGTGGCTCTTTGCATTGTTCTGTGTATTCTCTGTGTTTTTCTGTTATGTTTGCTGAGTAACCTTGTGATATAAAGAGATGGCAGCCTTGGTTTGTTATGCCTCTTTTTTCCTGTACACAGCAAAAGATTTTGCAGCCTATTCTAATCACTCTTAAGTGAGACAAACCGCTTCTAAAGAGCACTCTAGATGCAAATGTAAATAATAGGTATCAAAGAATTTGAACACATGGCTGCTCAACTCAAGTCCTTAATCCCCCAAACTGGTCTGAATTTCAGGATTTTACAGCTTCAGCACAATTTTACAGCTTCAGCACAAGTGGCTCAAACAGAGGCTTGTTTGAAGACAGAGACCCTGATTGAGCCACCTGTGCTGAAGCAGGGACTGATTAAAGCATCTGTGTTGAAGCTTGGATATCCTGAACACCTGACCTCCCTTCTCTCTCTCCCTTTCCCTTCTCTCTCTCTCTCTTCTCAACCTCTCCCTCTCCCTTCTCTCTCCCTTCTCTCTCTCTCTCTCCCTCTCCATTCACTCTCTCTCCCCCTCCCTTCTCTCTCTCTCTCCCCCTCCCTTCTCTCTCCCTCTCCCTTATAACTCCCTCGTCATTCCCTCTCCCTTCTCTCTCTCTCCCATTCCCTTCTCTCTCACCCTCTTCCTTCTCTCTCCCTCTCCCTTCTCTCTCTCTCCCTTCTCTCTCGCCTCTCTCCCTCTCCCTTCTCTCTCCCTTTTCCTTGTCACTCCCTCATCACTCTCTCTCTCTCCCTTCTCTCTCTCTCTCTCTCTCCCTTCTCTCTCTCTCTCCCTTCTCCATCTTCCTTCTTTCTCCATCTCCCTTCTCTCTACATCTACCTTCTCTCTCTCTGTATCCCTTCTCTCTCTCCCTATCCCTTTTATCTCTCCCTCTTCCTTCTCTCTCCCTATCCCTTGTCGCTCCCTCTGCCTTGTTTCTACCTCTCCCTCGTCTCTCCATTCTCTCTCCCTTTTCCTTTCCCCTCCCTTTTCCTTCTCTCTCCCTCTCCCTTCTCTTTCCCTCCTCTCTCCCTTGTCACCCCCTTCTCCCACCCTCTCCCTTCTCTCTCCCTATCCCTTCTCTCTCCCTTTCCTTGTCTCTCCCTCTCCCTTGTCTCTCCATTCTCCCTCCCTTTTCCTTCTCTCTCCCTTTCCTTCTCTCTCCCTTTTCCTTCTCTCTCCTTTTCCCTTCTCTCTCCCTTTTCTTTCTCTCTCCCTTTTCTCACTCCCTTCTCTATCCCTCTGCCTTTCTCTCCCTTCTCTCTCCCTATCCCTTCTCTCTCCCTCTTCCTTCTCTATCCCTCTGCCTTTCTCTCCCTTCTCTCTCCCTATCCCTTCTCTCTCCCTCTTCCTTCTCTCTCCCTCTTCCTTCTCTCTCCCTTTCCATGCTCTCTCCCTTTTCCTTATCTCTCCATTCTCTCCCTTTTCCTTTCCCCTCCCCTTTCCTTCGCTCTCCTTCTCCCTTCTCTCTCTCTCCATTTCCTTCTCTCTCTCTCCCCCTCCCTTCTCTCTCCCTCTCCCTTATAACTCCCTCGTCATTCCCTCTCCCTCTCCCTTCTCTCTCTCTCAACCATTCCTTTCTCTCTCACCCTCTTCCTTCTCTCTGTCTCTCCCTCTCTCTTCTCTCTCTCTCCCTTCTCTCTCCTCTCTCCCTCTCCCTTCTCTCTCCCTCTCCCTTCTCTCTCCCTTTTCCTTGTCACTCCCTCATCACTCTCTCTCTCTCCCTTCTCTCTCTCTCTCTCTCTCTCTCTCTCCCTTCTCCATCTTCCTTCTTCTCCATCTCCCTTCTCTCTACATCTACCTTCTCTCTCTCCCTATCCCTTCTCTCTCTCCCTATCCCTTCTCTCTCTCCCTCTTTCTTCTCTCTCCCTATCCCTTGTCGCTCCCTATCCCTTGTCGCTCCCTCTCCCTTGTTTCTACCTCTCCCTTGTCTCTCCATTCTCTCTCCCTCTTCCTTCTCTCTCCCTCTTCCTTCTCTCTCCCTCTTCCTTCTCTCTCCCTCTTCCTTCTCTCTCCCTCTTCCTTCTCTCTCCCTCTTCCTTCTCTCTCCCTCTTCCTTCTCTCTCCCTCTTCCTTCTCTCTCCCTCTTCCTTCTCTCTCCCTCTTCCTTCTCCCTCCCTCTTCCTTCTCTCTCCCTTTCCATTCTCTCTCCCTTTTCCTTTCCCCTCCCTTTTCCTTCTCTCTCCCTCTCCATTCTCTCTCCCTCCTCTCTCCCTTGTCACCCTCTTCTCTCTCCCTCTCCCTTCTCTCTCCCTATCCCTTCTCTCTCCCTTTCCTTGTCTCTCCCTCTCCCTTGTCTCTCCATTCTCTATCCCTTCTCCTTCTCTCTCCCTTTTCCTTCTATCTCCCTTTCCTTCTCTCTCCCTTTCCTTCTCTCTCCCTTTTCCTTCTCTCTCCCTTTTCCTTCTCTCTCCCTTTTCCTTCTCTCTCCCTTTTCTTTCTCTCTCCCTTCTCTCTCCCTTTTCTCACTCCCTTCTCTATCCCTCTGCCTTCTCTCTCCCTTCTCTCTCCCTATCCATTCTCTCTCCCTCTTCCTTCTCTCTCCCTCTTCCTTCTCTCTCCCTCTTCCTTCTCTCTCCCTTTCCAATCTCTCTCCCTTTTCCTTGTCTCTCCATTCTCTCCCTTTTCCTTTCCCCTCCCCTTTCCTTTGCTCTCCCTCTCCCTTCTCTCTCTCTCCACTCCCTTCTCTCTCTCTCTCCCCCTCCCTTCTCTCTCCCTCTCCCTTATAACTCCCTCGTCATTCCCTCTCCCTTCTCTCTCTCCCTTTCCCTTCTCTCTCACCCTCTTCCTTCTCTCTCCCTCTCCCTCTACCTTCTCTATCACTCTCCCTTCTCTCTCCCTTTTCCTTCTCTCTCCCTCTCCATTCTCTCTCCCTCCTCTCTCCCTTGTCACCCTCTTCTCTCTCCCTCTCCCTTCTCTCTCCCTATCCCTTCTCTCTCCCTTTCCTTGTCTCTCCCTCTCCCTTGTCTCTCCATTCTCTATCCCTTCTCCTTCTCTCTCCCTTTTCCTTCTATCTCCCTTTCCTTCTCTCTCCCTTTTCCTTCTCTCTCCCTTTTCCTTCTCTCTCCCTTTTCCTTCTCTCTCCCTTTTCTTTCTCTCTCCCTTCTCTCTCCCTTTTCTCACTCCCTTCTCTATCCCTCTGCCTTCTCTCTCCCTTCTCTCTCCCTATCCATTCTCTCTCCCTCTTCCTTCTCTCTCCCTCTTCCTTCTCTCTCCCTCTTCCTTCTCTCTCCCTTTCCAATCTCTCTCCCTTTTCCTTGTCTCTCCATTCTCTCCCTTTTCCTTTCCCCTCCCCTTTCCTTTGCTCTCCCTCTCCCTTCTCTCTCTCTCCACTCCCTTCTCTCTCTCTCTCCCCCTCCCTTCTCTCTCCCTCTCCCTTATAACTCCCTCGTCATTCCCTCTCCCTTCTCTCTCTCCCTTTCCCTTCTCTCTCACCCTCTTCCTTCTCTCTCCCTCTCCCTCTACCTTCTCTATCCCTCTCCCTTCTCTCTCCCTTTTCCTTGTCACTCCCTCATCACTCTCTCTCTCCCTTCTCTCTCTCTCCCTTCTCCATCTTCCTTCTTTCTCCATCTCCCTTCTCTCTACATCTACCTTCTCTCTCTCCGTATCCCTTCTCTCTGTCCCTATCCCTTCTCTCTCTCCCTATCCCTTCTCTCTCTCCCTCTTCCTTCTCTCTCCCTCTTCCTTCTCTCTCCCTTTCCATTCTCTCTCCCTTTTCCTTTCCCCTCCCTTTTCCTTCTCTCTCCCTCTCCCTTCTCTCTCCCTCCTCTCTCCCTTGTCACCCCCTTCTCTTTCCCTCTCCCTTCTCTCTCCCTATCCCTTCTCTCTCCTTTCCTTGTCTCTCCCTCTCCCTTGTCTCTCCATTCTCTCTCCCTTTTCCTTCTCTCTCCCTTTCCTTCTCTTTCCCTCTTCCTTCTCTCTCCCTCTTCCTTCTCTCTCCCTTTTCTTTCTCTCTCCCTTTTCTCACTCCCTTCTCTATCCCTCTGCCTTCTCTCTCTCTTCTCTCTCCCTATCCCATCTCTCTCCTGTTTCCATGCTCTCTCCCTTTTCCTTATCTCTCCATTCTCTCCCTTTTCCTTTCCCCTCCCCTTTCCTTCGCTCTCCCTCTCCCTTCTCTCTCTCTCCACTCCCTTCTCTCTCTCTCTCTCTCCCCCTCCCTTCTCTCTCCCTCTCCCTTATAACTCCCTCATAATTCCCTCTACCTCTCTCTCTCCCTCTCCCTTCTCTCTCTCTCCCTTTCCCTTCTCTCTCACCCTCTTCCTTCTCTCTGTCTCTCCATCTCCCTTCTCTCTCTCTCTCTCCTCTCTCCCTCTCCCTTCTCTCTCCCTCTCCCTTCTCTCTCCCTTTTCCTTGTCACTCCCTCATCACTCTCTCTCTCTCTCTCTCCCTTCTCTCTCTCTCTCCCTTTTGTCTCTCTCTCCCTTTTCTCTCTCCCTCTTCCTTCGCTCTCCCTCCTCTCTCCCTTGTCACTCCCATCTCTCTCCCTCTCCCTTCTCTCTCCCTATCCCTTCTCTCTCCCTTTCCTTGTCTCTCCCTCTCCCTTGTCTCTCCATTCTCTCTCCCTCTTCCTTCTCTCTCCCTCTTCCTTCTCTCTCCCTTTTCCTTCTATCTCCCTTTCCTTCTCTCTCCCTTTTCCTTCTCTCTCCCTTTACCTTCTCTCTCATTTTGCCTTCTCTCTCCCTTTTCTCTCCCCTTTCTCTCCCTTTTCTCTCCCTTTTGCTTTTCTCTCCCTTTTGCTTTTCTCTCCCTTTTCCTTTTCTCTTCCTTTTCCTTTTCTCTCCCTTTTCATTTTCTCTCCCTTTTCCTTTTCTCTCCCTTTTCCTTTTCTCTCCCTTTTCCTTTTCTCTCCCTTTTCCTTTTCTTTCCCTTTTCCTTTTCTCTCCCTCACCCTTCTCTCTCCCTCTCCCTTCTCTCTCCATCTCCCTTCTCTCTACATCTACCTTCTCTCTCTCCGTATCCCTTCTTCCTCTCCCTATCCCTTCTCTCTCTCCCTATCCCTTCTCTCTCTCCCTATCCCTTCTCTCTCTTCCTCTTCCTTCTCTCTCCCTATCCCTTCTCTCTCCCTTTCCTTGTCTCTCCCTCTCCCTTCTCTCTCCCTTTTCTTTCTCTCTCCCTTTTCTCACTCCCTTCTCTATCCCTCTGCCTTCTCTCTCCCTTCTCTCTCCCTATCCCATCTCTCTCCCTCTTCCTTCTCTCTCCCTCTTCCTTCTCTCTCACTTTCCATGCTCTCTCCCTTTTCCTTGTCTCTCCATTCTCTCCCTTTTCCTTTCCCCTCTCCTTTCCTTCGCTCTCCCTCTCCCTTCTCTCTCCCTCCTCTCTCCCTTGTCACTTCCATCTCTCTCCCTCTCCCTTCTCTCTCACTATCCCTTCTCTCTCCCTTTCCTTGTCTCTCCCTCTCCCTTGTCTCTCCATTCTCTCTCCCTCTTCCTTCTCTCTCCCTTTTCCTTCTATCTCCATTTCCTTCTCTCTCCCTTTTCATTTTCTCTCCCTTTTCCTTTTCTCTCCCTCTCCCTTCTCTCTCCCTCTCCCTTCTCTGTCCCTCCTCTCACACTTGTCTCTCCCTGCTTTCTCTCTCTCCCTTCTCTCTCCCTCTCTTCTCTCTCCCTCTCCCTTCTCTCTCCCTCTCCCTTCTCTCTCCCTCTCCCTTCTCTCAATTTTTTTCTCTCTTACTCCCACTCTATCTCTTTCACTTCAACCCGTCTCTTGCTCTCACACACATTTCTTTCTTCCACTTCTCTCTCTCTCTTTTTCTTTCTCAAACCCTCTTTTTCTCTCCCTGCTCTCTATTACTCTCCCTGACTAGCATCCCTGCTCCTTCTAAATCACCTGTATTTTACTCTCACAAATGTCCTTTCTTTCTCTCTCTCTTTCAAGGACTACCACTCTCCCCTCTCTCTCACAAACCCCTCTCTCACTCAGTCTAAGCATTGTTTATTTAGTTCATCAGTGAAAGAGGGTCCTCAACTGCATTGCTCTAAAGGGGATTGCATTATATTTTTTCACTTATCTTGGGTAAAATTTATTTGCAGTATGAAAATAGGTAAGTTCGTCTATCAAGATGATGTTCACAAAGGACATACTAACAAGGAGGTAAGTAGTTGAGGTAAGTGAGTACACCTACACAATGCATTGCTTTTATCTCTCAGGATATAAAGCTTTGAGTTGATTTCTCTCCCTTTACACGAGTGTGCCCTTTTAGAGTCAGGCAGTGAACTCTTCGCTACTGTCCCATCTGCAGCGCTAGCTCGACTGTAAATTGGGGGAAGAAAGCATACCCCTTTACGGACGATAGACAGTAGTGCTTCTTCACTCCTAGCATACGGCAGAGGAGAAGCTCCGCTCTGTACAAAATGGATCTAGTCCTCAATGTCCAAGTACTTAGTAGTGAGGTAAAAGCTAGCTCTTTACCTCTAAGGGTGCCTCTCGCTAACATGCAACGAATGCAAGAGTTTTCAAATTTTTGAATGACTAACTGCATATAAATGCAACATGTCAATTGGATAGGGAATAGAATATATACAACAAAATAGAAAGGGCAGGCTCACAGACTGATTCCATGCCCTCCCTCACCCGCTCTTGACCCATGTTCACTATCACCCACCACCTCATCCACCTTCACCCTCACACTCATCCACCTTCACCCACCCACCATTGCCCCCTCACCAACACCTTCACTCACCCACACCTTCACTCATCCCCCTACCTCACCTACATTCACCAACCTTTAACCCCACTTAAACACACCCTCCCTCTTCCACCTTAATCCTCACCCTCCCTCACCCACGTTCACTCTACCTTACTGGCCTCAACCTTACCTACAAAGCCTCCTATACCCATATTAACCATCCCTCACCCACCTTCAACATCACCTTCCCACACCCTCCTTCACCCAACCTCCCTCACCCACCTTCTACCCTCATCATCCATATTAAAATTCACCTTCACCACCCTTACCTGCACACCAATACCCAGCCTCACCCTTGCCCACTCACCCATACCTGAACTGACCCACACTTTTTTCACCCACCTTCATCCTCACCCTCCCAGACACATTTACTCACCCTCCCTAATCCACCTTCAACACCACCTACCCACTCTCTTCATCATCCACCTTCCCTCAAAAACCTTCAACCTCCTTACCCACACCCACCATACATCCCTAAACCTCCCTCACCCACCTACCCACAACCTCCCTCACGTGCTTACCCACTTACACTTTTTCTTACCACACTTTCAACCCCAAACCACACCCTCCCTAAATTGTTCAGAACTTAACTCTCATTGGCCAAGTACCTAAATGAGTCACATAACTAAAAATGTTCTATTCTTTTTTAACCAAACACAAATACAAAAATAATCGTAAGGGTCAACCCTAACCCTAACTTTCAACGCTAACCCTAACTCTTCTCTGATTGGTTAGTACCCAAATGAGTCACATACCTAAATTTTCGTATTCCCCTATAACCCTGGGCCAAACAAAAATAGAAAAATAATCCTAACTTTCAACCCTAACTTTCAACCCTAACTTTCAACCCTAACTTTCAACCCTAACTCTTCTCTGATTGGTTAGTACCCAAATGAGTCACATACCTAAATTTTCGTATTCCCCTATAACCCTGGGCCAAACAAAAATAGAAAAATAATCCTAAGTGTCAACCCTAACTTTCAACCCTAACTTTCAACCCTAACTCTTCTCTGATTGGTTAGTACCCAAATGAGTCACATACCTAAATTTTCGTATTCCCCTATAACCCTGGGCCAAACAAAAATAGAAAAATAATCCTAAGTGTCAACCCTAACTTTCAACCCTAACTTTCAACCCTAACTTTCAACCCTAACTCTTCTCTGATTGGTTAGTACCCAAATGAGTCACATACCTAAATTTTCGTATTCCCCTATAACCCTAACCCTAACCCTAACCCTAACCCTAACCCTAACCCTAACTTTCAACCCTAACTTTCAACCCTAACTTTCAACCCTAACTCTTCTCTGATTGGTTAGTACCCAAATGAGTCACATACCTAAATTTTCGTATTCCCCTATAACCCTGGGCCAAACAAAAATAGAAAAATAATCCTAAGTGTCAACCCTAACTTTCAACCCTAACTTTCAACCCTAACTTTCAACCCTAACTTTCAACCCTAACTTTCAACCCTAACTTTCAACCCTAACTCTTCTCTGATTGGTTAGTACCCAAATGAGTCACATACCTAAATGTTCGTATTCCCCTATAACCCTAACCCTAACCCTAACCCTAACCATAACCTTCAACCCTAACTCTTCTCTGATTGGTTAGTACCCAAATGAGTCACATACCTAAATTTTCGTATTCCCCTATAACCCTGGGCCAAACAAAAATCGAAAAATAATCCTAACTTTCAACCCTAACTTTCAACCCTAACTTTCAACCCTAACTTTCAACCCTAACTTTCAACCCTAACTCTTCTCTGATTGGTTAGTACCCAAATGAGTCACATACCTAAATTTTCGTATTCCCCTATAACCCTGGGCCAAACAAAAATAGAAAAATAATCCTAATTTTCAACCCTAACTTTCAACCCTAACTTTCAACCCTAACTTTCAACCCTAACTTTCAACCCTAACTCTTCTCTGATTGGTTAGTACCCAAATGAGTCACATACCTAAATTTTCGTATTCCCCTATAACCCTAACCCTAACCCTAACCCTAACCCTAACCGTCAAACCTAAGTGTCAACCCTAACTTTCAACCCTAACTTTCAACCCTAACTCTTCTCTGATTGGTTAGTACCCAAATGAGTCACATACCTAAATTTTCGTATTCCCCTATAACCCTAACCCTAACCCTAACCCTAACCCTAACTTTCAACCCTAACCCTAACCCTAACCCTAACTTTCAACCCTAACTTTCAACCCTAACTTTCAACCCTAACTTTCAACCCTAACTCTTCTCTGATTGGTTAGTACCCAAATGAGTCACATACCTAAATTTTCGTATTCCCCTATAACCCTAACCCTAACCCTAACCCTAACCCTAACCCTAACCCTAACCCTAACCCTAACTTTCAACCCTAACTTTCAACCCTAACTCTTCTCTGATTGGTTAGTACCCAAATGAGTCACATACCTAAATTTTCGTATTCCCCTATAACCCTAACCCTAACCCTAACCCTAACCCTAACTTTCAACCCTAACTTTCAACCCTAACTTTCAACCCTAACTCTTCTCTGATTGGTTAGTACCCAAATGAGTCACATACCTAAATTTTCGTATTCCCCTATAACCCTGGGCCAAACAAAAATAGAAAAATAATCCTAAGTGTCAACCCTAACTTTCAACCCTAACTTTCAACCCTAACTTTCAACCCTAACTTTCAACCCTAACTTTCAACCCTAACTCTTCTCTGATTGGTTAGTACCCAAATGAGTCACATACCTAAATTTTCGTATTCCCCTATAACCCTGGGCCAAACAAAAATAGAAAAATAATCCTAACTTTCAACCCTAACTTTCAACCCTAACTTTCAACCCTAACTTTCAACCCTAACTTTCAACCCTAACTTTCAACCCTAACTCTTCTCTGATTGGTTAGTACCCAAATGAGTCACATACCTAAATTTTCGTATTCCCCTATAACCCTAACCCTAACCCTAACCCTAACCCTAACCCCTATAACCCTAACCCTAACCCTAACCCTAACCCTAACCCTAACCCCTATAACCCTAACCCTAACCCTAACCCTAACCCTAACTTTCAACCCTAACTTTCAACCCTAACTCTTCTCTGATTGGTTAGTACCCAAATGAGTCACATACCTAAATTTTCGTATTCCCCTATAACCCTGGGCCAAACAAAAATAGAAAAATAATCCTAAGTGTCAACCCTAACTTTCAACCCTAACTTTCAACCCTAACTTTCAACCCTAACTTTCAACCCTAACTTTCAACCCTAACTCTTCTCTGATTGGTTAGTACCCAAATGAGTCACATACCTAAATTTTCGTATTCCCCTATAACCCTAACCCTAACCCTAACCCTAACCCTAACTTTCAACCCTAACTTTCAACCCTAACTCTTCTCTGATTGGTTAGTACCCAAATGAGTCACATACCTAAATTTTCGTATTCCCCTATAACCCTGGGCCAAACAAAAATAGAAAAATAATCCTAAGTGTCAACCCTAACTTTCAACCCTAACTTTCAACCCTAACTTTCAACCCTAACTTTCAACCCTAACTCTTCTCTGATTGGTTAGTACCCAAATGAGTCACATACCTAAATTTTCGTATTCCCCTATAACCCTGGGCCAAACAAAAATAGAAAAATAATCCTAAGTGTCAACCCTAACTTTCAACCCTAACTTTCAACCCTAACTTTCAACCCTAACTTTCAACCCTAACTCTTCTCTGATTGGTTAGTACCCAAATGAGTCACATACCTAAATTTTCGTATTCCCCTTTAACCCTGGGCCAAACAAAAATAGAAAAATAATCCTAAGTGTCAACCCTAACTTTCAACCCTAACTTTCAACCCTAACTTTCAACCTTAACTTTCAACCCTAACTCTTCTCTGATTGGTTAGTACCCAAATGAGTCACATACCTAAATTTTCGTATTCCCCTATAACCCTGGGCCAAACAAAAATAGAAAAATAATCCTACACTGGCGACACACTTTATTCGAGCTTGGCTAGTCCCACGAATTCGGGTATACCCGGGTGTATTGAGGTTTGTGACTGTTTTCTGCCCGAGTACATTGAGTTATTTTCCAAGCAGGGATTGAAGCATTTTATTCCCGCTGGCTGCAATACTGCACAGTATATATATATAAACTGCATTACAATTTATGAATTTATGCCATCTGGTAGACACGCGAAGCATTGCAGCCTATTAAATCCTAATCATTATCATTTAACAGATCAGCCGCCCATCAACCAGGCATGAACCCAGGCTGGGAAGGCAAATGCAACGGGGCTTGTCAGAGGTTAGGAGTGGCGCATTCCAGGTATCTGCCAGGTACATACCGGGTATTTGCTCGAATAAAGTGTGTCGGTGCAGTAAGTGTCAACCCTAACTTTCAACCCTAACTTTCAACCCTAACTTTCAACCCTAACTCTTCTCTGATTGGTTAGTACCCAAATGAGTCACATACCTAAATTTTCGTATTCCCCTATAACCCTGGGCCAAACAAAAATAGAAAAATAACCCTAACTTTCAACCCTAACTTTCAACCCTAACTTTCAACCCTAACTTTCAACCTTAACTTTCAACCCTAACTCTTCTCTGATTGGTTAGTACCCAAATGAGTCACATACCTAAATTTTCGTATTCCCCTATAACCCTGGGCCAAACAAAAATAGAAAAATAATCCTAAGTGTCAACCCTAACTTTCAACCCTAACTTTCAACCCTAACTTTCAACCCTAACTTTCAACCCTAACTCTTCTCTGATTGGTTAGTACCCAAATGAGTCACATACCTAAATTTTCGTATTCCCCTATAACCCTGGGCCAAACAAAAATAGAAAAATAATCCTAAGTGTCAACCCTAACTTTCAACCCTAACTTTCAACCCTAACTTTCAACCCTAACTCTTCTCTGATTGGTTAGTACCCAAATGAGTCACATACCTAAATTTTCGTATTCCCCTATAACCCTGGGCCAAACAAAAATAGAAAAATAATCCTAAGTGTCAACCCTAACTTTCAACCCTAACTTTCAACCCTAACTCTTCTCTGATTGGTTAGTACCCAAATGAGTCTTACTGCACCGACACACTTTATTCGAGCAAATACCCAGTATGTACCTGGCAGATACCTGGAATGCGCCGCTCCTCACCTCTGACAAGCCCCGTTGCGTGTGCCTTCCCAGCCTGGGTTCATGCCTGGCTGACGGGCGGCTGATCTGTTAAATAATAATGATTAGGATTTAATAGGCTGCAATGCTTCGCGTGTCTACCAGATGGCATAAATTCATGAATTGTAATGCAGTATATATATATATACTGTGCAGTATTGCAGCCAGCGGGAATAAAATGCTTCAATCCCTGCTTGGAAAATACCTCAATGCACTCGGGCAGAAAACAGTCACAAACCTCAATACACCCGGGTATACCCGAATTCGTGGGACTAGCCGAGCTCGAATAAAGTGTGTCGCCAGTGTACCTAAATTTTCGTATTCCCCTATAACCCTGGGCCAAACAAAAATAGAAAAATAATCCTAAGTGTCAACCCTAACTTTCAACCCTAACTTTCAACCCTAACTTTCAACCCTAACTTTCAACCCTAACTTTCAACCCTAACTCTTCTCTGATTGGTTAGTACCCAAATGAGTCACATACCTAAATTTTCGTATTCCCCTATAACCCTGGGCCAAACAAAAATAGAAAAATAATCCTAAGTGTCAACCCTAACTTTCAACCCTAACTTTCAACCTTAACTTTCAACCCTAACTCTTCTCTGATTGGTTAGTACCCAAATGAGTCACATACCTAAATGTTCGTATTCCCCTATAACCCTGGGCCAAACAAAAATAGAAAAATAATCCTAAGTGTCAACCCTATCTTTCAACCCTATCTTTCAACCCTATCTTTCAACCCTAACTTTCAACCCTAACTTTCAACCCTAACTTTCAACCCTAACTCTTCTCTGATTGGTTAGTACCCAAATGAGTCACATACCTAAATTTTCGTATTCCCCTATAACCCTGGGCCAAACAAAAATAGAAAAATAATCCTAAGTGTCAACCCTAACTTTCAACCCTAACTTTCAACCCTAACTTTCAACCCTAACTCTTCTCTGATTGGTTAGTACCCAAATGAGTCACATACCTAAATTTTCGTATTCCCCTATAACCCTGGGCCAAACAAAAATAGAAAAATAATCCTAAGTGTCAACCCTAACTTTCAACCCTAACTTTCAACCCTAACTTTCAACCCTAACTTTCAACCCTAACTTTCAACCCTAACTTTCAACCCTAACTCTTCTCTGATTGGTTAGTACCCAAATGAGTCACATACCTAAATTTTCGTATTCCCCTATAACCCTAACCCTAACCCTAACCCTAACCCTAACCCTAACTTTCAACCCTAACTTTCAACCCTAACTCTTCTCTGATTGGTTAGTACCCAAATGAGTCACATACCTAAATTTTCGTATTCCCCTATAACCCTGGGCCAAACAAAAATAGAAAAATAATCCTAAGTGTCAACCCTAACTTTCAACCCTAACTTTCAACCCTAACTTTCAACCCTAACTCTTCTCTGATTGGTTAGTACCCAAATGAGTCACATACCTAAATTTTCGTATTCCCCTATAACCCTGGGCCAAACAAAAATAGAAAAATAATCCTAAGTGTCAACCCTAACTTTCAACCCTAACTTTCAACCCTAACTTTCAACCCTAACTTTCAACCCTAACTCTTCTCTGATTGGTTAGTACCCAAATGAGTCACATACCTAAATTTTCGTATTCCCCTTTAACCCTGGGCCAAACAAAAATAGAAAAATAATCCTAAGTGTCAACCCTAACTTTCAACCCTAACTTTCAACCCTAACTTTCAACCTTAACTTTCAACCCTAACTCTTCTCTGATTGGTTAGTACCCAAATGAGTCACATACCTAAATTTTCGTATTCCCCTATAACCCTGGGCCAAACAAAAATAGAAAAATAATCCTAAGTGTCAACCCTAACTTTCAACCCTAACTTTCAACCCTAACTTTCAACCCTAACTCTTCTCTGATTGGTTAGTACCCAAATGAGTCACATACCTAAATTTTCGTATTCCCCTATAACCCTGGGCCAAACAAAAATAGAAAAATAACCCTAACTTTCAACCCTAACTTTCAACCCTAACTTTCAACCCTAACTTTCAACCTTAACTTTCAACCCTAACTCTTCTCTGATTGGTTAGTACCCAAATGAGTCACATACCTAAATTTTCGTATTCCCCTATAACCCTGGGCCAAACAAAAATAGAAAAATAATCCTAAGTGTCAACCCTAACTTTCAACCCTAACTTTCAACCCTAACTTTCAACCCTAACTTTCAACCCTAACTCTTCTCTGATTGGTTAGTACCCAAATGAGTCACATACCTAAATTTTCGTATTCCCCTATAACCCTGGGCCAAACAAAAATAGAAAAATAATCCTAAGTGTCAACCCTAACTTTCAACCCTAACTTTCAACCCTAACTTTCAACCCTAACTCTTCTCTGATTGGTTAGTACCCAAATGAGTCACATACCTAAATTTTCGTATTCCCCTATAACCCTGGGCCAAACAAAAATAGAAAAATAATCCTAAGTGTCAACCCTAACTTTCAACCCTAACTTTCAACCCTAACTTTCAACCCTAACTCTTCTCTGATTGGTTAGTACCCAAATGAGTCTTACTGCACCGACACACTTTATTCGAGCAAATACCCAGTATGTACCTGGCAGATACCTGGAATGCGCCGCTCCTCACCTCTGACAAGCCCCGTTGCGTGTGCCTTCCCAGCCTGGGTTCATGCCTGGCTGACGGGCGGCTGATCTGTTAAATAATAATGATTAGGATTTAATAGGCTGCAATGCTTCGCGTGTCTACCAGATGGCATAAATTCATGAATTGTAATGCAGTATATATATATATACTGTGCAGTATTGCAGCCAGCGGGAATAAAATGCTTCAATCCCTGCTTGGAAAATACCTCAATGCACTCGGGCAGAAAACAGTCACAAACCTCAATACACCCGGGTATACCCGAATTCGTGGGACTAGCCGAGCTCGAATAAAGTGTGTCGCCAGTGTACCTAAATTTTCGTATTCCCCTATAACCCTGGGCCAAACAAAAATAGAAAAATAATCCTAAGTGTCAACCCTAACTTTCAACCCTAACTTTCAACCCTAACTTTCAACCCTAACTTTCAACCCTAACTTTCAACCCTAACTCTTCTCTGATTGGTTAGTACCCAAATGAGTCACATACCTAAATTTTCGTATTCCCCTATAACCCTGGGCCAAACAAAAATAGAAAAATAATCCTAAGTGTCAACCCTAACTTTCAACCCTAACTTTCAACCTTAACTTTCAACCCTAACTCTTCTCTGATTGGTTAGTACCCAAATGAGTCACATACCTAAATGTTCGTATTCCCCTATAACCCTGGGCCAAACAAAAATAGAAAAATAATCCTAAGTGTCAACCCTATCTTTCAACCCTATCTTTCAACCCTAACTTTCAACCCTAACTTTCAACCCTAACTCTTCTCTGATTGGTTAGTACCCAAATGAGTCTTACCTAAATTTTCGTATTCCCCTATAACCCTGGGCCAAACAAAAATAGAAAAATAATCCTAAGTGTCAACCCTAACTTTCAACCCTAACTTTCAACCCTAACTTTCAACCCTAACTTTCAACCCTAACTCTTCTCTGATTGGTTAGTACCCAAATGAGTCACATACCTAAATTTTCGTATTCCCCTATAACCCTGGGCCAAACAAAAATAGAAAAATAATCCTAAGTGTCAACCCTAACTTTCAACCTTAACTTTCAACCCTAACTCTTCTCTGATTGGTTAGTACCCAAATGAGTCACATACCTAAATTTTCGTATTCCCCTATAACCCTGGGCCAAACAAAAATAGAAAAATAATCCTAAGTGTCAACCCTATCTTTCAACCCTATCTTTCAACCCTAACTTTCAACCCTAACTTTCAACCCTAACTTTCAACCCTAACTTTCAACCCTAACTTTCAACCCTAACTTTCAACCCTAACTCTTCTCTGATTGGTTAGTACCCAAATGAGTCACATACCTAAATTTTCGTATTCCCCTATAACCCTGGGCCAAACAAAAATAGAAAAATAATCCTAACTTTCAACCCTAACTTTCAACCCTAACTTTCAACCCTAACTTTCAACCCTAACTCTTCTCTGATTGGTTAGTACCCAAATGAGTCACATACCTAAATTTTCGTATTCCCCTATAACCCTGGGCCAAACAAAAATAGAAAAATAATCCTAAGTGTCAACCCTAACTTTCAACCCTAACTTTCAACCCTAACTTTCAACCCTAACTTTCAACCCTAACTCTTCTCTGATTGGTTAGTACCCAAATGAGTCACATACCTAAATTTTCGTATTCCCCTATAACCCTGGGCCAAACAAAAATAGAAAAATAATCCTAAGTGTCAACCCTAACTTTCAACCCTAACTTTCAACCCTAACTTTCAACCCTAACTTTCAACCCTAACTTTCAACCCTAACTCTTCTCTGATTGGTTAGTGCCCAAATGAGTCACATACCTAAATTTTCGTATTCCCCTATAACCCTAACCCTAACCCTAACGTTTATCTCTATGGCAATGAACAGACCCGCTTATTGCCCCCCGGTCCGACCCCCCAGAGATGGACTCCAACTGGACAAGCACAGTCTCACCAAGTATGTGGAGGGCACTGATCGGATTGACATGTTTCTAAGGAACTTTGAAATGCAGTGCCGGCGGTACGGGGTGCTTCCCCAGCATAGGGTTGCACGCCTGGACCCGCTACTCTCCAGCTTGGCTAAACAGACTTTGATGGCGCTTACAGAGGAGTTTGCTGATGACTATGACCACCTGAAAGAACTTTTGCTGTTTCAGCATGGTTTTACCCCTGAAGCTTACCGGGGTAAGTTCCGGCTGGAGGAGAGGCACCCTCAGGAGACCTATGTCACTTATGTGACCCGCATGGCTTTGTATGGGTTACACTGGGTGGAGGGCTCTGAGGCCAAGACTTACCAACGCCTGCTGGACCTCATCTTTCAGGAGCAGCTCATGCAGCAGTGCCCGCCGGCGGTGAGGGCTTTTGTGTATGATAAAAAGCCCAAGACCTACACCGAGGCGGCGAGGATGGCAGATGACTATGTGGTCAGCCGGTCCCAGATGACCGCCAAGGTACCAGCCAAAGCGGTAACCCCACCGGCGCCGGCCAAGAAAGCTGTGAGTACCCCCCAGTGGACCCAAAAGCCGCCTGCGGGCAGCGGGTCACAGAAGGCGGGAGAGCTCCGGCATGAGCGCCGGTGCTACAATTGCAACAGCACTGGTCACATCAGACCAGATTGCCCGGAACCCCTGCGTTCCAACGGACCCTATCGAGGGCAACGCACCCCAGCTGCAAAGCCGGTAGCCCGCGTGCGGGTGGCTTCCACCAAAGAACCAGGACCGGTCATGGAAACAACTCCCAGCGAGACGTCCCATGTCACCCCTACCCCGGTTTCTTCATCCCAGAGTGCCTACAGCCAGGAGCGGAGGACATCACAGCGCAGACCTGCAGCAGACGGACGGCAGGAGCAAGCATCTCACCCCGGTCACAGTCGGTGACCGGCAAGCAGTTGGCTTACTTGATTCAGGAGCTGCAGTGACCCTGGTCCGACCTGATATGGTCCGGCCAGAGGAATTGATCCCAGGCCCTGGGATACAGATCACTGTGGCTGACGGAGAGCCACGTTTCCTGCAGGTGGCCCGCATTTTTTTGGATTGGGGGGTGGGCAAGGGTGTGCGGGAGGTGGGGGTTTTACCAGGTTTGGATGCTGAAATTCTTTTGGGCAATGACCTGGGACCGATGACCTGCACCTACGACCGTGTGCCCCAGCCCGCTGCAGTGGCGGCGGTTACCCGGAGCCAGACCGCGGCAATGTCGGCGGTGGCCACCCCAGTCCCCCAGCCTTTGGGACCAACGTTAGCGGAGGGCACAGAGGAGCCCAGGGAGGTAAGCCAGGATCAGTTGCAACCACAGGCTGACTTACTGTTCCCCCTTACCGTGTCCCCTTCCCCTGACAATGACATGACTGGGGGGGGGCAGATTTAGGAGCCCAGTTTAGGGAGGCAGTGAAGGCAGACCCTACCCTGGCCGGCGTGAGACTTCGGGCGTCCGAATCTCAGGCAGGGGAGGGCACTGAGCGCTGCCTATGGCATAAGGGACTCCTATACAGAGAAGAAGGGAACCCGAGAATAGAGAAGGGATTGACCGGTAAGCGACAGCTAGTAGTACCCCAGGGGTACCGACAGCAATTGTTATGGGTAGCTCACTCTATTCCGTTAGCGGGACATCAGGGGGTCACCAGAACGCGAGCCCGGTTATTGCAGCGTTATTTCTGGCCGGGGGCATCCAGGGATGCGGCTGATTTCTGCCGCTCCTGTGATGCCTGCCAGCGAGTAGGTAAGGCGGGCGACCGTGTGAAGGCACCCCTGAGACCCCTACCGATAATAGGGGAACCCTTCCAGAAGGTAGCGATGGACCTGATAGGACCCCTCATGATTCCTAGCAGGTCAGGGAAGTGCTACATCCTCACGGTGGTGGATTTTGCCACCCGGTACCCTGAGGCGGTAGCGCTGGGCACCATAAGTGCCAAGACAGTGGCAGCAGCTTTGCTGAACATTTTTGCTAGGGTAGGTTTCCCTAGTGAGATCCTAACTGATCAGGGGTCGCAGTTCATGAGTGAACTGTTACATTGTCTCTGGGATGCCTGCGGTGTACAGCACCAGCGCACTACCCCTTACCATCCCCAAACAAACGGATTATGTGAGAGGTTTAATGGTACCCTGAAGCAGATGCTTCGGACCTTTATAGAGGCGGAGGGGAAAGACTGGGAGATTCACCTGCAGCACTTGCTGTTTGCATACCGAGAGGTACCGCAAGAATCTACAGGCTTCTCCCCCTTCGAGCTACTATATGGCCGCAGGGTACGTGGACCTCTGGACCTCTTCCGTGAGGGATGGGAGGGGAAGACTACTGCTACTGATGCTTCAGTGATCCAGTATGTAGTAGATCTCAGAGACCGGTTAGAGATGCTTATGGGGGTGGCCCAGGACCACCTCAGGGCTGCTCAGACCAAGCAGAAGCAATGGTATGACCAGCAGGCCGTAGCAGAGAATTCATCCCAGGACAGCAGGTGCTTGTTCTCAAACCCACTCGGGAGAACAAGCTGATGGCTGCCTGGTCGGGACCGTACCCGGTTATCCGAAAGGTGAATGAGTGCAACTATGTTGTACAGGTAGCGCCTGAGAGGCACAAGACATATCACATTAATATGTTAAAGGAATACAGAGCACCGAGTATGGGAGCAGTAATGGCCATTTGTAGCCCACTGCTGGAGGATCCGGCGAGCAATGCTCTGCCTGATCTCCTAGGGAAGGCAAAGCAAGGAAACACTGTTGAGCAGGTAGAGATCGGGGCACAGTTGAGTGCTAGGCAGAAGGGAGAAGCCAGGGACATGCTAGCTCAGTATAGCGCCCTCTTCACTGACATGCCAGGGACCACACATCTCACCAAACACCCAGTACACACAGGGGACCTGCAGCCTCTGCATAAGCACGCTTATAGAGTGTCAGCAGAGGTCAAGACAAGTATGGAGAGAGAGATTGAGGAGATGCTGACCCTAGGGGTAATTACTCTGTCCCAGAGCCCTTGGGCAAGTCCAGTAGTCCTAGTGCCTAAGAAGGACAAAACCACCCGGTTTTGTGTGGACTACCGGTTGCTCAACGCTGGGACGGTGTCAGATGCTTACCCCATGCCCCGCATGGATGAGTTACTAGATGAACTCGCGGGGGCAAAGTATCTGACCACCATGGATCTGAGCAAAGGCTACTGGCAGATTCCCCTGACCCTGGAGGCTAGGGAGAAGTCAGCATTCTTCACTCCAAGTGGCCTCTATGAGTTTTTGGTGATGCCATTTGGGATGAAGAATGCCCCGGCTACCTTCCAACGCCTGGTCAATAGGTTACTGGAAGGGATGCAGAGCTATGCCAGGGCTTACTTAGATGACATTGCTGTCTTTAGTAATTCCTGGGAATCCCACATAGGACATGTAGCTGCGGTGCTGGATAGAATCAGGGAGGCTGGGCTTACCTTAAAACCCACTAAGTGTATGGTAGGTATGGCAGAAGTCCTGTACTTAGGGCACAGGGTGGGTGGAGGGCATTTCAAGCCAGAGCCAGCCAAGGTAGAAGCCATAGTTCAGTGGCCTGTTCCAAAAACCAAGAAACAGGTCATGGCCTTTTTGGGCACCGCAGGGTACTACAGGAAATTTGTCCCACAGTACAGCGCCGTGGCCAAACCCCTGACTGATCTGACTAAGAAGCAACTGCCTGTGCTTATTACCTGGTCTCCTGCTGTGAAACTGCTTTCCAGGCACTGAAAGCTGCGCTTGCTGAGGCCCCCATCCTGGCTGCCCCAGATTATACCAAGCATTTTCTTATTCAGACTGATGCCTCAGACTTTGGTGTGGGGGCTGTGTTGAGCCAGGTGGGGGACGACGGCAAAGAGCACCCTGTGGTGTATCTCAGTCGCAAACTGCTCCCCAGGGAGGTGGCATATGCCACCATTGAAAAGGAGTGCTTGGCCATTGTGTGGGCACTCAAAAAGCTCCAGCCCTATGTCTATGGGAGGGCTTTCACGGTCATTACCGACCACAATCCCCTGAGCTGGCTACAGAGGGTATCAGGGGAAAATGCCAAACTGCTGAGATGGAGCTTGGCTTTGCAAGAATTTGAATTCACCATTCAGCACAAAAAGGGTAGTGAAAACAGCAATGCTGATGGACTTTCACGCCAGGACTATCCCTCTGAGACTGAATTCATTAATGGTGCCAGCAGTGCCCCACTCCCCGTCAGGGCCAGTGGGCCACAGGACACGCATTAAGAAGGGGAGGTGTAGAGGGAGAGAGGGCGTGGCCCGGTATTAAAGGGGTTGCACCCCATTTGGCCACCCCTGACCGCACCAGGGAGACAAGGGGTTAACTGGGCTGAGGTCCAGAAATGTGATGTAACCCTTGTTATGACATGTAAATGTATTTTCCCCTGTTCCATTGTAATGTCTGGTTACTCAGTGTTTGCATCACACACACACTAGAATCCATCCGGGAGCACAAGGGTTAATAATTCTTTAATGATTATAGCTCTTTGTGTAAGTTTCCCGCCTTTTCGGGCACCATTTTGCAGGTCCCCATTGGCCGCCATTAGGGCTCAATGCATTTCAATAGGAATTTGTGCTGTTTTCGTCCTGTTTCCTGTAGTGACCAGCAGGTGGCGTCCGAGAGGGAGAGCGGCGGTTTCCCATTGAAAGTCAATGGGCTCATTGACTTCAATGGAGATGCCTCGAGGTAACCTAGTTGGCTGCCGTCCAGACCGCAAACCGCAAAGCGGATACAATGTCCTTCAAAAGAGCTAAAATCACTGGGTCAAGTTCAACGTCAATTAGCGGGGAAATAAACTGTTTTAGGGCACCTAGGGATAAAATTCTTTTTGCCCCTAGTTCCTAAGCGTCCCCCCACTCGACCACCACCGGGTCCCCGAATCCTGGACCCCCGATAAGGGTCGAACCAGATAGAGCGGGTCGCGCCATAGGCTTTGCCGGCGGCGGCAGAAACGGCTCAGAAAAATGACTAAGTGAGAAATGCTGAATTTTAGGAATCCATATCTCCGGTTCCGGAGGGTTCAGCGGATCAGGGTTTGGGGTATCTGTAGCCACTGCTCCGGCATCGCTGCAGAACCATCCTTGACCCGCTTGGACCAACCCGACGGAGTATGGACCCCCTTGAAGTTCGGGACTTTTCCCATAAACTTCAATGGCAGAAAACCCCCATTGACTTCAATGGCGGCGATTTACCATTGAAAGTCTATGGCGGAGCTGCCCGTTGTTTTCAATGGGGATTTAGTGAAAAGCTGAGATTTCTTTTTCAATGGAGATTTTTGTATTAAAATGATTTAATGTGCATTGGTGTAACTCCGGTTTCTTAGGTCGTAGCAAGTCGCTTTTTGGACCATATGGTGTCCCAGTTCTGGCAATGCGAACTGGGAAGTTTGGACCTGCTAAACCTAACGGAACCGGATATTTTAATACGTTTATGTTTTATGCTTAATAGTGTATCTTAAGGTATGGACAAAGACCCAGAAGAGATTCTTTTGGGCCATAAGGTAGCAGATGGCCCTGGGGACGCCGCTATGTCTAGGATTTAAGTGCTGTTCAAAGAGTTTTATCACCCTCACTGTTTATCCGAAGCCCAAACCAGGGCAGGTCTTAAGTGTTCCAGTTAACACCTTTCAACAAAGGTTTTCCTGCCAGAACTCCAAATGGTAGACTGTCTGGCATTCCTGACGTAAATGTGGGGCTTCAGAAATGAGACCCCCAGAGTTCTACTGCGCATGTGCCAACTAGCAGGGGGGCATGGGTCAGAATGCTTTCCCACGTTAGTGAGTGGCTGGAGGTAATTGTAAACCAATCCCCTGTGCTTAAGGTTAAGAATAGAAGGAGAATGGTTTATAAACTGCTGTCCACCCATATATCCTTTGTCTTCGTTTGCTGATATCAGGTAACCATATCACCTGAATGATTTCCTCACTGCTGAAAGAAATGCTACATCATACTTCTCATTCCCCAACCCTTAAGTAAGTGTACTTCTTGTTCGTTACTGTATTATCTGTTGTGTTCACCTATATTCTAAGGAATAAATACAATTTATTATATCTTAAGCCTCGTTAAGTTCAAACCCAATTATTTTTGTGTAATATTAATAAGCCTGTGGAAGCTATCGTCACAAGGAGGTATTATAGTGTGTATTGTGGGGAGAATTAGTGTGTGTGTTGTTTGGGAGTGATATTCGGGAGGATTGTGTATGCAGAAGGAAGAATGAGTGAGGGGGGAGTAAGGGAGCAGGATTGAATGAGAGGGGGTCATTGAGTGATAGCGGGGAGGGGAGGGAAGAGTGAGGAGAGTGGGTGTAGGAGGGAGCAGTGCAAGAGACCGTCGGGGGCAGAATACATGGTGAGAAGGGAGGCTGCCTAGAAGCATAAAAATCTACTTCACCACTGTTCTGTACTCTCTTCAATACTCTGTGTTACAGATCTCTCTGGCAAGAAATGGGGTCCAATGGCAAAGACTGCTCTAAATAAGATAGTATAAATGAACACAGAGAGAAATTCCAAAGAGTAACCCAAGAAAATACAAGTGAAATCTAATCGTAAGGTAATTAGTCCCATTAAGTGAAATACATAAAGGAATAGTCCATAAAAAAGCACAAAGGAAAAAAATAGGAGTACTTTATTGTGATGTTACATTTCAGAGAATATAAAATTATAGGAAAACAATTCCACTTTGTTCAGAAAACCAGAAAGTCTTGGTCCCAGGTGGACTGAATTTTTATTGCAAATAAGTTCCTTAATACACAAGTAAAGAATATAGTTACTTATTCTATTCTCTACTGTAAGACGTGCCACATTGCCCAATATTTGGGTACAGTGCCCAGATTGTGACCATGCACTACAGAGGTGAGATTCCTCCAACTCCAATTTGCTACACACTCCAAGAGAGATTATTGTGATCAGAGATGGAATGAGAGGGGTGAGAAGGGTCGCTGCCCAGGGAGTAGCCTGACAGGGGGTACAGAAATCTCTTTTGGTGCATATATTGCGGAGCTGCATTGATTGACTTGTCAATCAGCTCTGCTGCCTATCCCATTGACATCATGATCCGGCACTGTGATCAGCTGCAGCGCTGACCCAGGTGTGTTAGTGCAGCACTTTACAGGGAGGGAACAGAGGTTGTGGATGACAGATGCTGGGGATAGGCCATGAGTACGGGCCAGAGTAAGGTGGAGACTTTCTGTACTCTGCATACAGGACACTGCATGCATGACAGTGTCTGTGTGTGTGTGTGTGTGTCTATTCCAAGTGTCAGTGTGCATAAGTAAGTGTGCTCTGTAAGTATGCCTGTGTGGCAGGTATAGGGGGGTGGTTCAGCTGGAGGAACTTATCCAGGCACAAAAGCACATAGATGCCCCAGATTATACCACCCCAAATGCTGATAATATCCTGCTGCACTTTACAGAAGATGATGCAGATGTCAGTGGGTGGTGGGTTCATTAAATCCATCCATCATATCATAGCCACACTGTGCATATGATGTACTGAATCAATCACAGGAAGACATCTCCATGGTAGGGGTAGAAGTTAACAGAATATGTCCAGCACTGTGGTGTGTAGCCCATAAATAATAATTGTGCACATTACAGAACATACTTGCAACTGCAAGATCATTTTGCTGCTTGTAGTGTTTGCTCTTGTCCTGTGCAGTGTTGTCGTAGATCCGTCTCTTCAGTGTTCACTGCAATAAAAGTAAGACATTGCATTAATATTACAGAAGTTTGGGAGCTGAAATCCCACTATGCTGCAGACATTTTCCCTTTGCATAAGATTCTTGTGATTATATCTCAATGATGATCAATAACAACTACATCATAACACAGCCGCTCAATACAAAATATGTATTTGCTATCAATGGTCATGGAGGCCAAACGTCACACAATGTACAGATATACTGCTGCGGCCGAGTTTATTCGAGCATTTGCCCGTTCTTGGCCGCAGCAGTAACCTGGCGCGCGCCGGAGGGTGCCGGGCGCACGCCGAAGCAGCGGAGCGCCCTCCGATCGGGGCTTTCTCCCTTCCGCTGCCGGGTCCATCGGGTCCATCGGGTCCCCCGGAACCCCCTGCCGCTGTCCCCCACATCGCGGGACACCAGTGCTCCCTCGGGGAGCCCTGGACGCGCGTGCAGGGGGCGCAGGCACCCGATGACGCGTGACCGTGCATAGGTGATGCGCGGCACGCTGAGGGAGTGCGGCTAGCACGCCGGGGCATCCCCCGGCTTGCGGTGCTAGCCGTGCTTCAATAAAACGTGTCGGTAGTGTAGCAAGGATTATTTCTTCCTCTGGTGCATTATGATGGGATGTGTTGTAAGATTCTGCATTATTAGCATCACTGAATCTTTTGGAAACTGAGTAATATTCTATGTTTTAATGCAATATTATGGATGATCAGCCGGTAAAATAAAGCTTACTGTATCTGTAGCCATGCTCTACCCATGATGTGCTGAATCAATGACTGCAGAGTGATTCAGAGTGGTAAACATGACTGGAACTCATCTCTGAATAGAGGACAGAACAGCAGTGCAGAGTAGGAGGTGAATGTATCTCAAATGGAAGACTTAGTAGCTGTGTGGGGAGTAGACAGTACAGACTGATCAAATAAATAGTTAAAGGAGTATCTTCAACATTACTTGGCTTTGTTATCAACATTGAAGTTTCTCTTGTTTTTTCTGTTCTTTAAATCACTACTACTGATGCCATGTGTAACCTGTACTGAGAGATATACTCTACTGGCCTAGATGAAACCATATGATGCAAACAGGATTCATCCCACTCCAGATTCATATGATTGCACCACTTCAACCTTTAATAAAACACATAGCACTACAGCAGTGCGCTACTGCACATGTTCTTGTTATGAATGGTAGTAGATGTGGTCCTTGGGTCAATACTTCATACAGCAGCCACACTCTACTCATGATGTATTGAATCAACAAAAACCTGCATGGTACAGATCACAGGAAGGGTAGAGTAGAGGGGAATATGTCCAATGCGAAACCCTTAGCAGCTGGATTGTGTGGAGTCAACAAAACGACAAATACTAAATGAGAAATATACACATTGCTTATCTGTCTCTGTGTAGTCATTTTCCTCCTCTTCAACTGTCTTTCAAAATTTCTCTTCTGACAGAAAAGAAACACATGGCTTCAATATTCACTGTTCTTCCCTCCTGAAATAAAAGTTAAGCATTGCATGGTTATGATCATACATACAATGAACCTTGCGCCAAACCATGTGATCCAAAGTAAATCCACCTCCCTCCCATAGCTGTGTTCCTTCTAGAGCTTCTACCACACAAGTCATTAATGTTCGTGACACTGTACTGCAGTCACAGTCTGCACACAAAGTACTGAATCAATTACATCACACTGAAAAGGCAGTCTACATGATGCAATAGTTAACCATAATAACTCTGTCATGCAAATGACAGGAAAACCTATATGTATATCATTAGGGGAGAGGGGAAAAATAATTAAAAAATAAGTGCGACAAATAAAAACAGATTATAGGAAAGTAAATCCTTGCCCTGGGAACTTTACAATCTAATAGAAATGTTAGAAGACTTAAAGAGATGCAGCAGTTGGGGGAAGAAGTGCAGTAGATGACAATGCTTGTCCTTAATGGTGGGTACAATTAGTAGAAAGCACATCTTGGGAACAATAGTTGTTAGCAGTGACTGTGGGTGTGGGACAGTAGCCACGAGTCAAAGTTTTTTAAATGCTTGATTTAAGTCGTGAATTTTAAGATTGGTCTTACATGTGGGTGGAAGAGGTTATGTTGGCATATACTGAGTGTGAGGACGTTTCACATGTACGGTGCAGTGATGGAAAATGGTTTCAGGCAAGTGAGAGAACAGTAGAGGTGAAAGAAGTTTACAGGAGACAGTTATGGTTATAGTGCAAGAGACAAGCAAGGGCATAACGAGAGATCAAAGATGATATGCAAGAAGGAGCAGATTAATGGAGAGCCTTAACAAAAAGGTAAGGAGGAGAACTTTGTAGGTGATACAAAAACTTGATGGGATGCCAGGACAGGGATTTAAGGAGATGAGCAGAGACTGTTGTGGGAGAAAGTGAGATAATTCAAGCAGCAGAGTTTTGCATAGGAGAAAGTTGTGAAGCATGGAGGCCTGTTAGTAGTATGTTAAAATAACCTATAGGATAACAGTATACATTGGAGTTTTAGCAGTAGGTTGAGAGGGGAAAGGGAAGATCTTGGCAATATTACAGAGAAAGAGGCAACACATTTTACCCATAGCCGTGCATGTGAATGGAGATGGAATTGAAGAGCCAAATGTTACTCCTATGCAACATGTTTGATGACAAGATAGATGGTAGTACTGTTTACTGTGATGGAGAAAGGGGATAATATGAGCCCAGTGTTAGACATTAAGTTTAAGGCAGTGGAGTGCCATCCATGAGCATATAGCCAGGAGACAACCCAAGAGTAGGGACTGGATTGCAGGAGTGAGAACAGGGGTGGATAGATTTGTGTGTGTATCATCCGCATAGAGATTATATCTAAGGCCAAAAGCATTGATGAAGTCACCAAATGATAGTATGTAGAGAGAAAGAGAGATCTCAGAACAGAGCCCTGATGTATACCCACAGACAGATCAATAGAAGACGAAGACATGTTAGCAACAGAGATGGAGAATGTGTGACAGGAAAGTTATGATGAAAACCAGGATAGAACTTTGTTACTGATACCAAGAGAGAGTTTAGAATATGAAGGAGGAGAGTGATTGAGAGCATCAAACGCAGCCGATAGATCAAGTAGGATTAGTAGGGAAAAACCTTGGGAATTAGCTTTAAGCACAGTCTGTAGAACGTGCTGTACGAAAGGCAGGTTGTAAAGGATCCAGGAGGGCATGTGATTTAAGAATGTTGACACTAGCAATTAGAAGGCAAACAGCATGAGGGATACAGAGCGGTAGTTAGTAAGGCACATAGGGTGTAGTTTGTTTCTGACAAAAGGGTGACCGCTACAGGCTTAAAGTAAGAGGGCAAAAATCCAGAGAATAGGGAGAAATTGAAGATGTGGGTGAGAGTGGGGACTAAGAGATGCAGTAAGGTGTGAGGGGATACGATCTAGAGGGCATGTGGTAGAGGGAGAATAGAAGATGATTAGCTTCCAGCTCTGTAAGAGAAGAAAAGGAGTCAAGTGCAGAAGGAGATTTGGGTAGAAGGAGAGAAGGGGGAAGGGACAGAAGGAATCTCCTTTTGGGTGGCATCCACCTTGCCTCTGAAGTAGTCAAATGCTTGAGGAGAAGTGAAGGAAGGATGGCAAGTGGGAGGAGAAGGTCAGTGGAGGGAGTCAAATACAGAGAAAAAAAACAGCGTAAATTAAATTTGAGTGTTGATGAGTGTGGAAAAAAGTAGTGTATTTAGCCCTAGAGAGCAGCTTTAAACAGGACAGGAGACATTTTTACTGTAGAAAAATCAAACAAAGTGTGAGATTTCCTCCGTAGGTATTAAGAACAGCGAGTGGAAGTGTGATGAGTGTGTTTGGGAATTTAGCCAAAGGTGTGGGTTAGAGGGATGAGTGTGTCAGAGCCTATAGGAGGCATATAGATAGGAGGATAGCATTGTAAGAGTTAATAAGATTGTTAGTTTAAGCAGAAAGAAAGAGAGAGAAGAGAGAAGAGAGGTTAGAGTAGATGTCAGAGGAGAGTTTAATTAAGCAGAGGCAAATCAGTGGGACAGGTAAGATGCGGTGAGGGGAATGACTGATTGTGACTGATGAGAGCAGAAGAGGTTATGTACAACTAGAGCCTTGTTAGTAAGAGTGGACATTCCAGAGGGCACAGGAGAAGGGAAGAGAAAAGTAAGGAAAGGAATGTGGATTACATTAGATAGGTTAACACTCTTAGTAGGGAGGCCTGATGTGTATATGAGCCGGTCCAAGATTATAAGAGATAT
This sequence comes from Ascaphus truei, assembly GCF_040206685.1. Taxonomy (NCBI): domain Eukaryota; kingdom Metazoa; phylum Chordata; class Amphibia; order Anura; family Ascaphidae; genus Ascaphus; species Ascaphus truei. The sequence goes on from NW_027453969.1 coordinate 67,606, forward strand.
CCCCCAACATCAGCGAGCATAGAAGGAGACACAGAGATAGGTGTAGAGAGAGACAGAGATAGGGATATGTAGAGAGAGAAGGGCGTCAAGAGAATGAGACAGATAGGCGTAGAGAGAGGAGACATAGAGAGAGGGGGCTTTGAGAGGGGGGCGTAGAGAATGAGGGAAGGTGGAAGAGAATAGGATGTGCAGGAGTGCATTTCATTGAGCAGTGCAGAAATAGCTGCAATAGAGGTCTGTACAAATGGTGCTTTGTGTAGACACATGCAAAGGTAGGGGAAGGAAAGTGTATAGAACATGTGGATAAAAGCAGGAGTGTGGAAGTTAGAGAAATTAGAAAAGTTTTACAGAGGAGTGAGGAAACAGTAAACAGAAAGAACAAGAGAGAGGTTACATTGGGATGACGTGCTGTGGTAGAGAGAAATGCTAGGAGAGAGCCTCCAGATATTAGAGGACATGAATTGAGAGAGCAAATGTATAAATCAAAACCGGAGGGGGAGGTATAGCACGAAAGCTTGCACAGCAGTTGATGAAGATTATAGTCTTAAAGTTGCATGTACCTGTCAGGGCACTCAAGAAGGTCAATGCTCACAAGTGCAGAGTTCATGAAGAAATGCTGAATCCAGTTCCCCTCCAATTTAATTTTAATATAACTTTTTCATTCTTCATTACTGCAAAAAGCAAACAAAACAAAACCACATTGCATTACTATTTTCAAAATGGATTGAATGACATATTCAACAGTAACTGTGTGATGCCAATATTGCCTTCTCACTCGTAGGCCAGTACGGTCAGGTACCCAGTACTGATAAAACAATAAGTGCCCGTACTAAGTACCAATATTAATTATAAGGAAATGTAAAATCTCCAGGTCTCTCTCCATCTCTGCAACAGATATATGGATAAGCCCATATTAAGGCATCACGTGACCGGAGCCGTCACTGACTGGGTATACGCAAAGATGCAGGGAGATGCAAAGAAAGGGAGGGAGAGAGACAGGGAGAAGATGGGAAACGGAGGGAGGCACGGATGGCAGGCCTCTCTCTTTCACTGGTGCATGCAAGGAGCTGGTCCCAACATCCACAAAGTGTGTGTGTATTATTGGTTGTGTTTTATGGCGGTAGGAGGATAGTGTGTATATTGTGTGTGTGTGGGAGTATTATATTGTGTGTAGGGTATTATAGTGTGTATATTATGTTGAGGTGCAGAGGAGAGTGTTAGATTGGGTATCTTGTGTTAGGGGGTATTGTGTATATTGTGTTTAAGACTATAATATTATTGGGGAGATTATTATTGAGGAGGTATTAAAGTGTGTATTGTGGGGAGTATTAGTGTATGTATTATTTGTGGGTGACAGATGCTGTGGGTAGGCCAAGAGTACGGGCCAGACTAAGGTGGAGACTTTCTGTACTCTGCATACAGGACTCTACATGTACTGCAGAGGTGAAATTCCCCCAACTCCAATTTGCTACACTCTCCAAGAGAGAATATTGTGATCAGAGGTGGAAGATGAGCAGGGTCACTGCCCAGGGAGTAGCCTGTCAGGGGGCATGGAAATCTTTTTTGGTGCGTATGTTGCCACGTGGCATTGATTGACCGGTCAATTAGCACTGCTTCCTATCACAGTGACATGATCCGGTGCTGTGATCGGTTGCAGCGCTGACCAAGGTGTGTTAGTGCAGCAATTTACAGGGAGGGAACAGAGGTTGTGGGTGACAGATGCTGGGGGTAGGCCAAGAGTACGGGCCAGAGCAAGGTGGAGATATTCTGTACTCTGCATGCCCATCCTGCATGCCCAGGACTCTGCATGCATGCCAGTGGCTGTGGGGTGTGTGTGTGTAGGTATGCCAAGTGTCAGTGTGCATAAGTAAGTGTGCTGTGTGTGTAAGTAAGTTTGCCTGTGTGGCAGGAGGTGTAGGGGGGTGGGGGGCGGGGGGCGGTTCAGCTGGAGGACTTTACCCAGCACAAAAGCACATAGATGCCTCTGATTATATCACCCCAAATGCTGATAATATCCTGCTGTAGATGCACTTTACAGAAGATGATACAGATGTCATCAGTGTTTGGTGGGTTCATTAAATCAATCCATCATATAATAGCCACACTGTGCATATGATGTACTGAATCAGTAACACCAATCACAGGAAGACATCTCCATGGTAGGGGTAGTGTTGAAGTTAACAAAATATGTCCAGCACTGTGGTGTGGAGCCCATACATAATAATTGTGCACATTACCAGAACAACATATTGTCAACTGCATGATCATTTTGCTGCTTGTAGTGTATACTCTTGTCCTGTGCAGTGTTGTAGTAGATCCGTCTCTTCGGTGTTCACTGCAATAAAAGTAAGACATTGCATTAATATTACAGAAGTTTGGGGGCTGAAATCCCACTATGCTAATGACAGTTTCCCTTTGCATAAGATTCTTGTGATTATATCTCAATGATGATCAATAACAACTACATCATAACACAGCTGCTCTATACAGAATATGTATTTGCCATCAATGGTCATGGAGGCAATATGTCTCACAATGTACATATATAGCAAGGATTATTTCTTCCTCTGGTGTATTATGATGGGAGGGTGAGATTCTGCATTATCAGCATCAGTAAATCTGTAGGAAACTGAGTGATATTCTATTTTTTAATGCAATATTAGGGTAAAATAAAGCTTGCTGTATCTATAGCCATGCTCTACCCATGATGTGCTGAATCAATGACTGCAGAGCGATTTAGAGTGGTAAACATGACTTGAACTCATCTCTGAATAGAGGGTAGCACAGTAGTGCAGAGTAGAAGGTGAATGTATCTCAAATGGAAACCCTTAGCAGCTGTGTGGGGAGTAGACAGTACAGACTGACCAAGTAAATAGTAAAAAGTAGTAACTTCAACATTACTTGGTTTTGTTCTCCACTCCTGTTTTTCTGGTCTTTAAATCACTAATACTGATGCCATATGTAACCTGTACTGAGAGTTATATACTCTACTGGCCTAGATCAAATTAAATGATGCAAACAGGATCCCTCCCACTCAAGATTCATATGATTGCACCACCTCAACCTTTCATAGCAATAACATAGAACTGCAGCAGTGCGCTACTGCACATGTTCTTGTTATGAATGGTAGTAGATGTGGTCCTTGGGTCAGTACTTCATACTGTAGCCACACTCTATTCATGATGTATTGAATCAACAAAAATCTGCATGGTACAGATCACAGGAAGGGGTGGAGTAGAGGTGAATATGTCCAATGCGAAACCCTTAGCAGCCGGATTTTTTGGAGTCAATAAAACGACAAATACTAAATGAGAAATATACACATTGCTTATCTGTCTCTGTGTAGTCATTTTCCTCCTCTTCAACTGTCCTTCAATTTTCTATTTTGCAAGAAAATGAACACATGGCTTCAATATTCACTTCTGTTCTGCAGTCTTTCCTCTTGAAATAAAAAAGTTAAGCATTGCATTATTATTATTATAATTATTATTGACGATACATACAATGAACCTTGCTCCAAACCATGTGATACAAAGCAAATCCACCTCCCTCCCACAGCTGTGCTCCTTCTAGAGCTTCTACCACACAAGTTATTCATGTCAGTGAAACTGTACTGCAGTCCCGGTCTGCACACAATCTACTGAATCAATGACATCACACTGTGTCACACAATGTCATGCTAACGACAGGAAACAATCTTTGTATATATCTTTGTATATATAATAATAATAATAATAATAATAATAATAAAAAAAATAAGACAGGACAGACACTCCTACATTGCAATCAATAGAAAATAACTGGGACAGGCACTTCAAGGATGCATACGGTCCCGGATAAACTGTAGCTACCTATACACGTGTGCCTTGTCTCTAGACTCTGCAAATATCTCTATTTATATACCACCCATTGTGTACTCAGCGCTTTACAAGAGAGACCAAAAAGTACAGGAAATTATTATACAATAAGTTCAACAAACAAAAACAGACAATAGGAAAGTAAATCCCTGTCCTGGGTAGTTTACAATCTAAGAGAAATGTAAGGAGACTTACAGAGAGACAACAGGTGGGGGAACAAGTGCAGTAGATGACAATGCTTGTCCTTAATGGTGGGTACTTGTAGTATAAAGCACTTCTTGGGAACAATAGTTAGTGACTGAATGAGTGACAGTAGCAACGAGTAAAAGCTATTGAAATGCTTCATTTAAGTTGTGAATTTTAAGGTTGATCTTAAATGTGGGTGGAAGAGGGTATGTTGGCATATACTGAGTGTGTGTGAGTTTCACAGGTAAATTGATGGGAAAGGGTTTCAGGCAAGAGAGCGAGTGCGCAGTAGAGGTGTAAGAAGTATAATGGAGACAGTTATTAGTAGAGCTTAGGAGACGAGGAAGGGCATAACGAGACCAAAGATGATATGTAGGAAGGAGCAGATGAATAGAGAATAGTGTTGGACTGGGTCCTCAACTATAAAAAAATGGGTAACGGGTACCCGGCCAAAATGAAAGGTTCTACCCGGTCGGGTACACGGTTTGGCACTTACCTTCCGGGTGGCGGTGACATCTAGGATCAGCAGCAGTCCTGTGACGGTGGCAGCATCTGTGGTGTCTTCAGCCGGCGGGGGAGCTGCAGGCTCACAGACACAGCTTACCTGCTTCGGTGCTGTGGAAGTGATTCCTGCAGCTCCCCCCGCCAGGTGAAGACACCTCTGATGCTGCCAACATCAGAGGACTGCTGCTGCTGATCCTAGATGTCTTAGGAAAGGTAAGTATAAAAGATTATTTCCAGCTGCCCTGACATTACCCGACGCCGGGTATTACCCGGCCAAGTCCACTTCTCAGTGGCCGGTTTCGAGTAATGTCCGGGTAGCTGGAAATGTGTTGGGTAACGCCGGGTACTCGGTACACCACTAATAGAGAACCTTAACAAAAAGGTAAGGAGGAGAACTTTGTAGGTGATCTGAAACTTGATGGGAAGCAAGGAGAGGGATTTAAGGAGGAGGAGGAGATGAGCAGATACTGTTGTGGGAGAAAGGGAAATTATTCAAGCAGCAGAGTTTTGGATAGATTGCAAATGAGAAAGTTGTGAAGCAGGGAGCCCTGTTAGCAGTATGTTAACCCATACGATAAGGGCATGCATTGGCGTTTTAGCAGTAGATTGACAGAGAAAAGGGCAAATCTTGGAAATATTACAGAGAAAGAATCGACAAACTTTAGCCAGTGTCGTGAATGAAGATGGAAAGGGAAGAGTCAAATGTTACTCCTAGGCAATGTGCTTTCATGACAGGATGATGGTAGTACTGTTTACTGCGATGGAGAAAGGTGATATTAGGCCAGATTTAGGGGGAAATATGAGGAGCTCAGTTTTAGACATTAGGTTTAAGGCAGAAGAGTGTCATCCATGGAGGATATAGCCAGGAGGCGACCCGAAACTAGGAACTAAATTGCAGGAGTGACGGTAGGGTGGATAGGTGTGTGTATCATCTGCATAGAGATGATATCAAGGGCCAAAATAGTTGATAAGGTCAACTAGTGATAGTATGTAGTGAGAGAGGTCCCAGAACAGAGTCCTGAGGTATACCAACAGACAAAACAACAGGAGACAAAGACACGTTAGCAACAGAGATGGAGAATGTGTGATGGAGAAGTATGATGAAAACCAGGATATAAGTTTGCTGCGGATACGAAGAAAGAGTTTAGAATATGAATGAGAAGAGTGATTGACAGTATCAAAAGCAGAAGAGAGATCAAGCAGGATTAGTAAGTAAAATGGACCTTGGGAATTTTCTTTATGTACATAATTGGTTACATTGGGAAAGGCAGATTGTGAAGGGCCCAGAGGAGCATGTGATTTAAGAATGTTGATCAAACGGGAGATCACAAGACGTTCTAGCAATTAGGAGGCAAATGGTACTGCACCGACACACTTTATTCGAGCAAATACCCAGTATGTACCTGGCAGATACCTGGAATGCGCCGCTCCTCACCTCTGACAAGCCCCGTTGTGTTTGCCTTCCCAGCCTGGGTTCATGCCTGGCTGACGGGCGGCTGATCTGTTAAATAATAATGATTCGGATTTAATAGGCTGCAATGCTTCGCGTGTCTACCAGATGGCATAAATTCATGAATTGTAATGCAGTTTATATATATATACTGTGCAGTATTGCAGCCAGCGGGAATAAAATGCTTCAATCCCTGCCTGGAAAATAACCCAATGCACTCGGGCAGAAAACAGTCACAAACCTCAATACACCCGGGTATACCCGAATTCGTGGGACTAGCCGAGCTCGAATAAAGTGTGTCGCCAGTGTAGGACGGATACAGGGCGATAGTTAGAAATTCACACAAGGTCAAGGTTATTTTTGAGAATAGGGGTGACCACTGCATGCTTAAAAGGAAGAGTTGAAAGAGCCAAAGGATATGGAGGAATTGAAGATGTGGGTGAGAGTGAGAATATAGGATTGAGAGGGCATGTGGTAGAGGGAGAAGAGAAGATCAGGTTCCAGCTTTGTGACAGGAGAAAAGGAGTCAAGAGTGCAATGAGATCTAGATAGAAAAAGAGAGAGGGGGAAGGGAGAGAACGAATCTACTTGTGGATGGCATCCACCTTGCCTCAAGTGAGCAAAGGCTTGAGGAGAAATAAAGGATGGATGTTAAGTGGGAGGAGAAAGTCAGTGGTGGGACTCAAATACATAGAAGACAGTGTGAATGAAATTGGAGTGTTGATGAGTGAGGAAAAAGTAGTGTTTGACCTTAAAAAAAGGAGCAGAGTTTTACAGAACAGGACAAAGGTTTAGTGTAGAAAATCAGACTGTGAGATTTCCTCCATAGGTGTTAAGAGCAGCAGTGTGATGTGATGAAGTGTGATGAGAGCGTGCTTGTGAATTAAACCAATGCATGGGTTAGGCTGCGTCTATAGTAAGCACGCAACAGAAGGCAAAGTTAGCGCATGCCTGTCGCTCCAGCAATCCCTGCACTGAGGTCCGAGGCGACGGGGAGGCCCTGCATCGCTCGCACGCACTGTGGACGACCAAGCGTGTGCCCATGATAATCACGGCCTTAGAGGGATGAGTGTGTCAGAGCCTAGAAGGGGCATATAGATGATGGAGGAGGAGGGAGGAGGAGATGATAGCATTGTAAGAGTTAACAAGATAGTTAGTTTAAGCAGAAAGTGAGGAGAGGTTAGAGATAAGGGTAGATGTCAGAGGAGAGAGTTCAATTAAGCTGAGGTATCGAGTAGGACAGGGGTGAGGGGAATGAGAAGTGGTGGACATTCCAGAGGGCACGTGAGAAGGGAAGAGTAAAGTGAGACAAGGAATGTGGATTACATAAGATGGGTTAATACGCTTAGCAGGGAGGTGGAGAGAGAGGCAAGAGGCAGAGGGTGGTGTAGGGGTAGAGGAAGAGATGTTGCATGTACCTTGTCAGAACATTAAAGAACGTCAATTCACACTGGTGCAGAGTTGATGATGAAATGCTGAATCCAGTTCACGTCCAATTCAATTTTAACAGAACTTTTTCATTCTTCATTACTGCAAAAAAAAAAGTAAAAAACAATGCATTACTATTTTCAAAATGGATTGAATTCCCCCACCAATGACTATGTGTTACCAATATATCCCTCTCAGTCCCACTGCAGCACATACTGTACCAGTGTGAAAGTAAGAAGGTACACAGTACCGGTAAAACAATACGTGCCGGTACTATGCACCATATGAATTATAAGGGGATGTAAATCTCCCAGTCTCTCTCCATATCCGCAACAGAGCGGGCTCCGGTCAGTGGCATGGATGCCCATATATGGGTATGCTCATATTTGGGCATCCCATGTCACTGACCGGAGCCGGCTCTGAGTATAGGGATATATGCGGAGACGCAGAGGTGCAAGGAAATGGGAGGAGGCACGGTGAGAAACAGGGAGAGACCACAGGAAGATAGAGGGCAACAACTTCCACAAGGTACTTGTATGGGTATAATTGTTTGTATTTTGTGCAGAGGGGGTAATTTCAGATAAAATACAATTCTCCACCCTCTACGAAACAATTCCACTTTGTTCAGTAAGCCAGAAAGTCTTGGTCCCATGTGGACTGAATTTAATGCAAATAAGGTCCTTAATACACAAGTAAAGAATAAAGTTACTTATTCTCTACTGTAAGAAGTGCCACATTGCCCACTATTTGGGTCCTGTGCCCAGATTGTGACCATGCATGGCAGAGGTGAGATTCCCCCAACTCCAATTTGCTACACTCTCCAAGAGAGATAATTGTGATCAGAGGTGGAACTAGGGGAGGGTGTGAGCAGGGTCACTGCCCAGGGAGTAACCTGACTGGGGGCACGGAAATCTCATTTAGTGCATATGTTGCGGCACTGCATTGATTGACCGGTCAATCTGCACTGCTGCCTGTCACAGTGACATCCTGATCGGGCACTGTGATCAGCTATAGCACTGACCCAGGTGAGATAGTTCAGCACTTTACAAGGAGGGAACAGATGTTGTGGGTGACAGATGCTGGAGGTAGGCCAAGACTGTTGGCCAGAGTAACGTGGAGACTTACTGCACTCTGCATGCCCATCCTCTCCCTGACATCAGGGGAAGGAAGTGGCCCTGGGGTGTGTGTAGGTATGCCAGATGTCAGTGTATGCATAAGTAAGTATGCCTGTGTAGTGGGAGGTGTAGGGGCGTTAAGCTGGAGGACTTAAAACAGGCACAAAAGCACATAGATACCTCTGATTATACCGCACCAAATGCTGATAATATCATGCTGTAGCTGCACTTTACAGAAGATGATGCAGATGTCATCATTGGTTGGTGGGTTCATTAAATCAATCCATCATATCATAACCACACTGTGCATATGATGTACTGAATCAGTAACACCAGGAAGACATCTCCATGTTAGGAGTAGAGTTGAAGTTAACAGAATATGTCCAGCACTGTGGTGTGTAGCCCATAAATAATAATTGTGCACATTACCAGAACAACATACTGTCAACGGCAAGATCATTTTGCTGCTTGTAGCGTATGCTCATCCTGTACAGTGTTGTAGTAGATCCGTCTCTTCAGTGTTCACTGCAACAAAAGTAAGACATTGCATTAATATTACAGACGTTTGGGGGCTGAAATCTCACTTCGCTGCGGACAATTTCCCTTTGCATAAGATTCTTGTGATTATGTCAATGATGATCAATAACTGCATCATAACACAGCCGCTCTATACAGAAGATGTACTTGCTCTCATTGGTCATGGAGGTAATACGTCACACAATGTACAGATATAGCAAGGATTATTTCTCCCACTTGTGCATTATGGCATTATGATGGGAAATGTTGTGAGATTCTGCATTATCAGCATCACTGAATCTTTTGGAAATTAAGTGATATTCTATGTTTTAATGCAATATTATGGATGATCAGCCGGTAAAATAATAATAGCTTGCTGCATCTGTAGCCATGCTCTACCCATGATGTGCTGAACCAATGACTGCAGAGAGATTCAGAGTGGTAAACATGACTGGAACGCATCTCTGAATAATGGGCAGCAAAGCAGTGCAGAATAGGAGGTGAAAGTATTTAAAATGGAAGATCCTTAGCAGCTGTGTGGAGAGTAGACAGTACAGACTGACCAAGTAAATGGTAAAAGGAGTAACTTCAACATTACTTGGCTTTGTTCTCCACATTGAAGCTTTCCTCCTCTTTAAATCACTAATACTGATGCCATGTGTAACCTGTACTGAGAGTTATATAATCTACTGGCCTAGATGAAACCATATGATGCAAACAGGATCCATCCCACTCCAGATTCATAGAATTGAACCACCTCAACCTTTCATAACAATCACATAGAACTGCAGCTGTGCGCTACTGCACATGTTCTTGTTATGAATGGTAGTAGATGTGGTCCTTGGGTCTTTACTTCATACTGTAGCCACCCTCTACTCATGATGTATTGAATCAACGAAAACTTGCATGGTTCAGATCACAGGAAGGGGTAGAGTAGAGATGAAAATATTCAATGTGAAACCCGTAGCAGCCGGATTGTGTGGAGTCAATAAAACGACAAATACTAAATGGTAAATGAGAAATATACACATTGCTTATCTGTCTCTGTGTAGTAATTTTCCTTCTCTTCAACTGTCCTTCAAATTTTCTCTTTTGCAAGAAAAGGAACACATGGCTTCAATATTCACTTCTGTTCTGCAGTCATCCCTCCTGAAATAAAAGTTAAGCATTGCATTGTTATTATGATAATACATACAATAAACCTTGCTCCAAACCATTTGATGCAAAGCAAATCCACCTCCCACCCACAGCTGTGCTCCTTCTAGAGCATGCATGTCAAACTCCAGTCCTCGAGGGTCCCAAACAGGCCAGGTTTTCAGTAGGGATATCCTGAAAACCTGGCCTGTTTGCTGCCCTCAAGGACTGGAGTTTGACATCCTTGTTCTTGAGCTTCTACCACGCAAGTCATCCATGTGAGTGACACTGTACTGCAGTCCTGGTCTGCACACAATCTACTGAATCAATGACATCACACTGTAAAGGCAATCTACAAGATGTATTAGTTGTCCACACTTCCGAAATGTTACTTTTATGTCCAAATCACTTATTCCCATGACCTGATATTTGTATTTGTTATTTATAGGATTGTCACAAAGAGTTGATGAGGTCACCAAATGATAGTATGTAGAGAGAAAGAGAGATCTCAGAACAGAGCCCTGATGTATACCCACAGACAGATCAATAGAAGACGAAGACATGTTAGCAACAGAGATGGAGAATGTGTGACAGGAAAGTTATGATGAAAACCAGGATAGAACTGTGTTACGGATACCAAGAGAGAGTTTAGAATATGAAGGAGGAGAGTGATTGAGAGCATCAAACGCAGCAGATAGATCAAGTAGGATTAGTAGGGAAAAGTGACCTTGGGAATTTGCTTTAAGCACAGTCTGTAGAACGAGCTGTACGAAAGGCAGGTTGTAAAGGATCCAGGAGGGAATGTGATTTAAGAATGTTGACATTCTAGCAATTAGGAGACAAACAGCAGGAGGGATACAGGGCGGTAGTTAGTAAGGCACATAGGGTGTAGGTTGTTTCTGAGAAAAGGGTGACCACTACAGGCTTAAAGTAAGAGGGTAAAGAGCCAGAGAATAGGGAGGAATTGAAGATGTGGGTGAGAGTGGGGACTAAGAGATGCAGTAAGGTGTGAGGGGATACGATCTAGAGGGCATGTGGTAGAGGGAGAAGAGAAGATGATTAGCTTCCAGCTCTGTAAGAGAAGAAAAGGAGTCAAATGCAGAAGGAGAATTAGGTAGAAGGAGAGAAGGGGGAAGGGACAGAAGGAATCTCCTTGTGGGTGGCATCCACCTTGCCTCTGAAGTAGTCAAATGCTTGAGGAGAAGTGAAGGAAGGATGGCAAGTGTGAGGAGAAGGTTAGTGGAGGGAGTCAAATACAGGGAAAAAAAGACAGCGTAAATTAAATTTGAGTGTTGATGAATGTGAAAAAAAAGTAGTGTGGTTTGGCCCCAGAGAGCAGCTTTATACAGGACTGGAGACATTTTTACTGTAGAAAAATCAAATATCAATTGTGTGATTTCCTTCATAGGCATTAAGAACAGCGAGTGGAAGTGTGATGAACATGTTTGGGAATTTAGCCAAGGGTGTGGGCTAGAGGGACAAGTGTGTCAGAGCCTAGAGGGGGCATATAGATAGGAGGATAGCATTGTAAGAGTTAATAAGATTGTTAGTTTAAGCGGAAAGAGAGAGAGAGCAGAGAGGTTAGAGTAGATGTCAGAGGAGAGTTTAATTAAGCAGAGGCAAATCAGTGGGACAGGTAAGATGGGGTGAGGGGAATGACTGATTGTGAATGATGAGAGCAGAAGAGGTCATGTACAACTAGAGCCTTGTTAGTCAGAGAACGGACATTCCAGATGGCATAGGAGAAGGGAAGAGAAAAGTAAGGAAAGGAATGTGGATTACATTAGATAGGTTAACACTCTTAGCAGGGAGGCAGAGGCAGGGAGGCCCGATGTGTATATGAGCAGGTTCAAGATTATAAGAGATATCCCACACATCAGCAAACATAGAAGGAGACACAGAGATAGGTGTAGAGAGAGACAGAGATAGCTCTATGTAGAGAGAGAGGGACGTAGAGAGAATGAGACAGATAGGCGCAGAGAGAGGGGGCGCAGAGAGAGGAGGCGCCAAAAGAGGGGGCGCAGAGAGAGGGGGCACAGAGAATAGGATATTAAAGAGTGCTTTTCATTGAGCAGTGCAGAAATAGCTGCAATAGAGGTCTGTACAAATGGTGCAGTGTGTAGACACATGCAAAGGTAGGGGAAGGAAAGAGGAGAACATGTGGATAAAAGCAGGAGTGTGGAAGTTAGAGAAATTAGAAAAGTTTAACAGAGGAGTGAGGAAACAGCAAGCAGAAAGAACAAGAGAGAGGTTACATTGGGATGACGTTCTGTGGTAAAGAGAAAATGCTAGGAGAGAGCTTTCAAATATTAGAGGACATGAATTGAGGGAGCAAATGTATAAATCAAAACCTGAGGGGGAGGTATAGCACGAAAGCTTGCACAGCAGATTATAGTCTTAATGTTGCGTGTACCTGTCAGGGTATTCAAGAAGTTAAATTCTCACAAGTGCAGAGTTCATGATGAAATGCTGAATCTAGTCCCCCTCCAATTTAATTTTAATATAACTTTTCCATTCTTCATTACTGCAAAAAGCAAACAAAACAAAACCACATTGCATTACTATTTTCAAAATGCATTGAATGGCATATTCAACAGTGACTGTGTGATGCCAATATTCCCCACTCACTCGTAGTGAAGCACATATTGTACTAGTGTTGAAAGTAGGCCGGTAGAGTCAGGTACGCAGTACTGATAAAACAATAAGTGCCCGTCGTAAGTACCAGCTCCGCAACAGTGCGGGCATCACATTAGTGACGTGGATGAACATATATGGATAAGCCCATATTAAGGCATCACGTGACCAGAGCCGTCACTGACTGGGTATACGTAAAGACGCAGGGAGATGCAAGGAAAGGGAGGGAGAGAGACAGGGAGAAGATGTGAAACGGAGGAAGGCACGGATGGAGGGAGTTCTTCCGAGCTTCTGCGGGCCTCTCTCTTTCACTGGTGCATGCCGGGAGCTGGTCCCAACATCCACAAAGTATGTGTGTATTATTGGTTGTATTTTATGGGGGTAGGAGGGTAGTGTGTATATTGTGTGTGTGGGAGTATTATATTGTGTGTAGAGGTGCAGAGGAGAGTACTAGATTGTGTATCTTGTGTAAGGGTGTTGTGTATATTGTGTTTGGAGCTATAATATTATTGGGGAGATTAGTATTGAGGAGGTATTATAGTGTGTATTGTGGGGAGTATTAGTGTGTGTATTGTTTGTGGGTGACAGATGCTGGGGGTATGCAGCAATCCCTGCACTGAGGTCCGAGGCGGCTCTGCATCGCTCGCACACACTGTGGATGACCAAGCATGTGCCCATGATAATCATGGCCTTAGAGGGATGAGTGGGTCAGAGCCTAGAAGGGGCATATATATGATGGCGGAGGGAGGAGGAGGAGGGAGGAGGAGGAGATGATAGCATTGTAAAAGTTAACAAGATAGTTAGTTTAAGCAGAAAGTGAGGAGAGGTTAGAGATAAGGGTAGATGTCAGAGGAGAGAGTTCAATTAAGCTGAGGTATCGAGTAGGACAGGGGTGAGGGGAATGAGAGGTGGTGGATGATGAGAGCAGAAGAGGTCATGTACAAATAGACCTTGTTAGTCAGAGAGCAGTCATTCCAGAGGGCACGTGAGAAGTGAAGAGTAAAGTGAGACATGGAATGTGGATTACATTAGATGGGTTAATACACTTAGCAGGGAGGTGGAGAGAGAGAGGCAAGAGGCAGAGAGTGGTGCAGGGGTTGAGGAAGAGATGTTGCATGTACCTTATCAGAACATTAAAGAACATCAATTCACACTGGTGCAGAGTTGATGATGAATCCAGTTCACCTCCAATTCAATTTTAACAGAAATGTTTCATTCTTCATTACTGAAAAAAAAGAAAAGTAAAAAACATTTCATTACTATTTTCAAAATGGATTGAATTCCCCCAACAATGACTATGTGTTACCAATATATCCCTCTCAGTCCCACTGCAGCATATACTGTACCAGTGTGAAAGTAGGAAGGTACACAGTACCGGTAAAACAATACGTGCCGGTACTATGCACCATATGAATTATAAGGGGATGTAAATCTCCCAGTCTCTCTCCATATCCGCAACAGAGCGGGCTCCGGTCAGTGGCATGGATGCCCATATATGGGTATGCTCATATTTGGGCATCCCATGTCACTGACCGGAGCCGGCTCTGAGTATAGGAATATATGCGGAGACGCAGAGGTGCAAGGAAATGGGAGGAGGCACGGTGAGAAACAGGGAGAGACCACAGGAAGATAGAGGGCAACAACTTCCACAAGGTACTTGTATGGGTATAATTGTTTGTATTTTGTACAGAGGGGGTAATTTCAGATAAAATACAATTCTCCACCCTCTACGAAACAATTCCACTTTGTTCAGTAAGCCAGAAAGTCTTGGTCCCATGTGGACTGAATTTAATGCAAATAAGGTCCTTAATACACAAGTAAAGAATAAAGTTACTTATTCTCTACTGTAAGAAGTGCCACATTGCCCACTATTTGGGTCCTGTGCCCAGATTGTGACCATGCATGGCAGAGGTGAGATTCCCCCAACTCCAATTTGCTACACTCTCCAAGAGAGATAATTGTGATCAGAGGTGGAACTAGGGGAGGGTGTGAGCAGGGTCACTGCCCAGGGAGTAACCTGACTGGGGGCACGGAAATCTCATTTAGTGCATATGTTGCGGCACTGCATTGATTGACCGGTCAATCTGCACTGCTGCCTGTCACAGTGACATCCTGATCGGGCACTGTGATCAGCTATAGCACTGACCCAGGTGAGATAGTTCAGCACTTTACAAGGAGGGAACAGATGTTGTGGGTGACAGATGCTGGAGGTAGGCCAAGACTGTTGGCCAGAGTAACGTGGAGACTTACTGCACTCTGCATGCCCATCCTCTCCCTGACATCAGGGGAAGGAAGTGGCCCTGGGGTGTGTGTAGGTATGCCAGATGTCAGTGTATGCATAAGTAAGTATGCCTGTGTAGTGGGAGGTGTAGGGGCGTTAAGCTGGAGGACTTAAAACAGGCACAAAAGCACATAGATACCTCTGATTATACCGCACCAAATGCTGATAATATCATGCTGTAGCTGCACTTTACAGAAGATGATGCAGATGTCATCATTGGTTGGTGGGTTCATTAAATCAATCCATCATATCATAACCACACTGTGCATATGATGTACTGAATCAGTAACACCGGGAAGACATCTCCATGTTAGGAGTAGAGTTGAAGTTAACAGAATATGTCCAGCACTGTGGTGTGTAGCCCATAAATAATAATTGTGCACATTACCAGAACAACATACTGTCAACGGCAAGATCATTTTGCTGCTTGTAGCGTATGCTCATCCTGTACAGTGTTGTAGTAGATCCGTCTCTTCAGTGTTCACTGCAACAAAAGTAAGACATTGCATTAATATTACAGACGTTTGGGGGCTGAAATCTCACTTCGCTGCGGACAATTTCCCTTTGCATAAGATTCTTGTGATTATGTCAATGATGATCAATAACTGCATCATAACACAGCCGCTCTATACAGAAGATGTACTTGCTCTCATTGGTCATGGAGGTAATACGTCACACAATGTACAGATATAGCAAGGATTATTTCTCCCACTTGTGCATTATGGCATTATGATGGGAAATGTTGTGAGATTCTGCATTATCAGCATCACTGAATCTTTTGGAAATTAAGTGATATTCTATGTTTTAATGCAATATTATGGATGATCAGCCGGTAAAATAATAATAGCTTGCTGCATCTGTAGCCATGCTCTACCCATGATGTGCTGAACCAATGACTGCAGAGAGATTCAGAGTGCTAAACATGACTGGAACGCATCTCTGAATAATGGGCAGCAAAGCAGTGCAGAATAGGAGGTGAAAGTATTTAAAATGGAAGATCCTTAGCAGCTGTGTGGAGAGTAGACAGTACAGACTGACCAAGTAAATGGTAAAAGGAGTAACTTCAACATTACTTGGCTTTGTTCTCCACATTGAAGCTTTCCTCCTCTTTAAATCACTAATACTGATGCCATGTGTAACCTGTACTGAGAGTTATATAATCTACTGGCCTAGATGAAACCATATGATGCAAACAGGATCCATCCCACTCCAGATTCATAGAATTGAACCACCTCAACCTTTCATAACAATCACATAGAACTGCAGCTGTGCGCTACTGCACATGTTCTTGTTATGAATGGTAGTAGATGTGGTCCTTGGGTCTTTACTTCATACTGTAGCCACCCTCTACTCATGATGTATTGAATCAACGAAAACTTGCATGGTTCAGATCACAGGAAGGGGTAGAGTAGAGATGAAAATATTCAATGTGAAACCCGTAGCAGCCGGATTGTGTGGAGTCAATAAAACGACAAATACTAAATGGTAAATGAGAAATATACACATTGCTTATCTGTCTCTGTGTAGTAATTTTCCTTCTCTTCAACTGTCCTTCAAATTTTCTCTTTTGCAAGAAAAGGAACACATGGCTTCAATATTCACTTCTGTTCTGCAGTCATCCCTCCTGAAATAAAAGTTAAGCATTGCATTGTTATTATGATAATACATACAATAAACCTTGCTCCAAACCATTTGATGCAAAGCAAATCCACCTCCCACCCACAGCTGTGCTCCTTCTAGAGCATGCATGTCAAACTCCAGTCCTCGAGGGTCCCAAACAGGCCAGGTTTTCAGTAGGGATATCCTGAAAACCTGGCCTGTTTGCTGCCCTCAAGGACTGGAGTTTGACATCCTTGTTCTTGAGCTTCTACCACGCAAGTCATCCATGTGAGTGACACTGTACTGCAGTCCTGGTCTGCACACAATCTACTGAATCAATGACATCACACTGTAAAGGCAATCTACAAGATGTATTAGTTGTCCACACTTCCGAAATGTTACTTTTATGTCCAAATCACTTATTCCCATGACCTGATATTTGTATTTGTTATTTATAGGATTGTCACAAAGAGTTGATGAGGTCACCAAATGATAGTATGTAGAGAGAAAGAGAGATCTCAGAACAGAGCCCTGATGTATACCCACAGACAGATCAATAGAAGACGAAGACATGTTAGCAACAGAGATGGAGAATGTGTGACAGGAAAGTTATGATGAAAACCAGGATAGAACTGTGTTACGGATACCAAGAGAGAGTTTAGAATATGAAGGAGGAGAGTGATTGAGAGCATCAAACGCAGCAGATAGATCAAGTAGGATTAGTAGGGAAAAGTGACCTTGGGAATTTGCTTTAAGCACAGTCTGTAGAACGAGCTGTACGAAAGGCAGGTTGTAAAGGATCCAGGAGGGAATGTGATTTAAGAATGTTGACATTCTAGCAATTAGGAGACAAACAGCAGGAGGGATACAGGGCGGTAGTTAGTAAGGCACATAGGGTGTAGGTTGTTTCTGAGAAAAGGGTGACCACTACAGGCTTAAAGTAAGAGGGTAAAGAGCCAGAGAATAGGGAGGAATTGAAGATGTGGGTGAGAGTGGGGACTAAGAGATGCAGTAAGGTGTGAGGGGATACGATCTAGAGGGCATGTGGTAGAGGGAGAAGAGAAGATGATTAGCTTCCAGCTCTGTAAGAGAAGAAAAGGAGTCAAATGCAGAAGGAGAATTAGGTAGAAGGAGAGAAGGGGGAAGGGACAGAAGGAATCTCCTTGTGGGTGGCATCCACCTTGCCTCTGAAGTAGTCAAATGCTTGAGGAGAAGTGAAGGAAGGATGGCAAGTGTGAGGAGAAGGTTAGTGGAGGGAGTCAAATACAGGGAAAAAAAGACAGCGTAAATTAAATTTGAGTGTTGATGAATGTGAAAAAAAAGTAGTGTGGTTTGGCCCCAGAGAGCAGCTTTATACAGGACTGGAGACATTTTTACTGTAGAAAAATCAAATATCAATTGTGTGATTTCCTTCATAGGCATTAAGAACAGCGAGTGGAAGTGTGATGAACATGTTTGGGAATTTAGCCAAGGGTGTGGGCTAGAGGGACAAGTGTGTCAGAGCCTAGAGGGGGCATATAGATAGGAGGATAGCATTGTAAGAGTTAATAAGATTGTTAGTTTAAGCGGAAAGAGAGAGAGAGCAGAGAGGTTAGAGTAGATGTCAGAGGAGAGTTTAATTAAGCAGAGGCAAATCAGTGGGACAGGTAAGATGGGGTGAGGGGAATGACTGATTGTGAATGATGAGAGCAGAAGAGGTCATGTACAACTAGAGCCTTGTTAGTCAGAGAACGGACATTCCAGATGGCATAGGAGAAGGGAAGAGAAAAGTAAGGAAAGGAATGTGGATTACATTAGATAGGTTAACACTCTTAGCAGGGAGGCAGAGGCAGGGAGGCCCGATGTGTATATGAGCAGGTTCAAGATTATAAGAGATATCCCACACATCAGCAAACATAGAAGGAGACACAGAGATAGGTGTAGAGAGAGACAGAGATAGCTCTATGTAGAGAGAGAGGGACGTAGAGAGAATGAGACAGATAGGCGCAGAGAGAGGGGGCGCAGAGAGAGGAGGCGCCAAAAGAGGGGGCGCAGAGAGAGGGGGCACAGAGAATAGGATATTAAAGAGTGCTTTTCATTGAGCAGTGCAGAAATAGCTGCAATAGAGGTCTGTACAAATGGTGCAGTGTGTAGACACATGCAAAGGTAGGGGAAGGAAAGAGGAGAACATGTGGATAAAAGCAGGAGTGTGGAAGTTAGAGAAATTAGAAAAGTTTAACAGAGGAGTGAGGAAACAGCAAGCAGAAAGAACAAGAGAGAGGTTACATTGGGATGACGTTCTGTGGTAAAGAGAAAATGCTAGGAGAGAGCTTTCAAATATTAGAGGACATGAATTGAGGGAGCAAATGTATAAATCAAAACCTGAGGGGGAGGTATAGCACGAAAGCTTGCACAGCAGATTATAGTCTTAATGTTGCGTGTACCTGTCAGGGTATTCAAGAAGTTAAATTCTCACAAGTGCAGAGTTCATGATGAAATGCTGAATCTAGTCCCCCTCCAATTTAATTTTAATATAACTTTTCCATTCTTCATTACTGCAAAAAGCAAACAAAACAAAACCACATTGCATTACTATTTTCAAAATGGATTGAATGGCATATTCAACAGTGACTGTGTGATGCCAATATTCCCCACTCACTCGTAGTGAAGCACATATTGTACTAGTGTTGAAAGTAGGCCGGTAGAGTCAGGTACGCAGTACTGATAAAACAATAAGTGCCCGTCGTAAGTACCAGCTCCGCAACAGTGCGGGCATCACATTAGTGACGTGGATGAACATATATGGATAAGCCCATATTAAGGCATCACGTGACCAGAGCCGTCACTGACTGGGTATACGTAAAGACGCAGGGAGATGCAAGGAAAGGGAGGGAGAGAGACAGGGAGAAGATGTGAAACGGAGGAAGGCACGGATGGAGGGAGTTCTTCCGAGCTTCTGCGGGCCTCTCTCTTTCACTGGTGCATGCCGGGAGCTGGTCCCAACATCCACAAAGTATGTGTGTATTATTGGTTGTATTTTATGGGGGTAGGAGGGTAGTGTGTATATTGTGTGTGTGGGAGTATTATATTGTGTGTAGAGGTGCAGAGGAGAGTACTAGATTGTGTATCTTGTGTAAGGGTGTTGTGTATATTGTGTTTGGAGCTATAATATTATTGGGGAGATTAGTATTGAGGAGGTATTATAGTGTGTATTGTGGGGAGTATTAGTGTGTGTATTGTTTGTGGGTGACAGATGCTGGGGGTATGCAGCAATCCCTGCACTGAGGTCCGAGGCGGCTCTGCATCGCTCGCACACACTGTGGATGACCAAGCATGTGCCCATGATAATCATGGCCTTAGAGGGATGAGTGGGTCAGAGCCTAGAAGGGGCATATATATGATGGCGGAGGGAGGAGGAGGAGGGAGGAGGAGGAGATGATAGCATTGTAAAAGTTAACAAGATAGTTAGTTTAAGCAGAAAGTGAGGAGAGGTTAGAGATAAGGGTAGATGTCAGAGGAGAGAGTTCAATTAAGCTGAGGTATCGAGTAGGACAGGGGTGAGGGGAATGAGAGGTGGTGGATGATGAGAGCAGAAGAGGTCATGTACAAATAGACCTTGTTAGTCAGAGAGCAGTCATTCCAGAGGGCACGTGAGAAGTGAAGAGTAAAGTGAGACATGGAATGTGGATTACATTAGATGGGTTAATACACTTAGCAGGGAGGTGGAGAGAGAGAGGCAAGAGGCAGAGAGTGGTGCAGGGGTTGAGGAAGAGATGTTGCATGTACCTTATCAGAACATTAAAGAACATCAATTCACACTGGTGCAGAGTTGATGATGAATCCAGTTCACCTCCAATTCAATTTTAACAGAAATGTTTCATTCTTCATTACTGAAAAAAAAGAAAAGTAAAAAACATTTCATTACTATTTTCAAAATGGATTGAATTCCCCCAACAATGACTATGTGTTACCAATATATCCCTCTCAGTCCCACTGCAGCATATACTGTACCAGTGTGAAAGTAGGAAGGTACACAGTACCGGTAAAACAATACGTGCCGGTACTATGCACCATATGAATTATAAGGGGATGTAAATCTCCCAGTCTCTCTCCATATCCGCAACAGAGCGGGCTCCGGTCAGTGGCATGGATGCCCATATATGGGTATGCTCATATTTGGGCATCCCATGTCACTGACCGGAGCCGGCTCTGAGTATAGGAATATATGCGGAGACGCAGAGGTGCAAGGAAATGGGAGGAGGCACGGTGAGAAACAGGGAGAGACCACAGGAAGATAGAGGGCAACAACTTCCACAAGGTACTTGTATGGGTATAATTGTTTGTATTTTGTACAGAGGGGGTAATTTCAGATAAAATACAATTCTCCACCCTCTACGAAACAATTCCACTTTGTTCAGTAAGCCAGAAAGTCTTGGTCCCATGTGGACTGAATTTAATGCAAATAAGGTCCTTAATACACAAGTAAAGAATAAAGTTACTTATTCTCTACTGTAAGAAGTGCCACATTGCCCACTATTTGGGTCCTGTGCCCAGATTGTGACCATGCATGGCAGAGGTGAGATTCCCCCAACTCCAATTTGCTACACTCTCCAAGAGAGATAATTGTGATCAGAGGTGGAACTAGGGGAGGGTGTGAGCAGGGTCACTGCCCAGGGAGTAACCTGACTGGGGGCACGGAAATCTCATTTAGTGCATATGTTGCGGCACTGCATTGATTGACCGGTCAATCTGCACTGCTGCCTGTCACAGTGACATCCTGATCGGGCACTGTGATCAGCTATAGCACTGACCCAGGTGAGATAGTTCAGCACTTTACAAGGAGGGAACAGATGTTGTGGGTGACAGATGCTGGAGGTAGGCCAAGACTGTTGGCCAGAGTAACGTGGAGACTTACTGCACTCTGCATGCCCATCCTCTCCCTGACATCAGGGGAAGGAAGTGGCCCTGGGGTGTGTGTAGGTATGCCAGATGTCAGTGTATGCATAAGTAAGTATGCCTGTGTAGTGGGAGGTGTAGGGGCGTTAAGCTGGAGGACTTAAAACAGGCACAAAAGCACATAGATACCTCTGATTATACCGCACCAAATGCTGATAATATCATGCTGTAGCTGCACTTTACAGAAGATGATGCAGATGTCATCATTGGTTGGTGGGTTCATTAAATCAATCCATCATATCATAACCACACTGTGCATATGATGTACTGAATCAGTAACACCAGGAAGACATCTCCATGTTAGGAGTAGAGTTGAAGTTAACAGAATATGTCCAGCACTGTGGTGTGTAGCCCATAAATAATAATTGTGCACATTACCAGAACAACATACTGTCAACGGCAAGATCATTTTGCTGCTTGTAGCGTATGCTCATCCTGTACAGTGTTGTAGTAGATCCGTCTCTTCAGTGTTCACTGCAACAAAAGTAAGACATTGCATTAATATTACAGACGTTTGGGGGCTGAAATCTCACTTCGCTGCGGACA
Organism: Ascaphus truei; assembly: GCF_040206685.1. Lineage (NCBI taxonomy): Eukaryota > Metazoa > Chordata > Amphibia > Anura > Ascaphidae > Ascaphus > Ascaphus truei. The sequence goes on from NW_027453969.1 coordinate 89,791, forward strand.
ATTTCCCTTTGCATAAGATTCTTGTGATTATGTCAATGATGATCAATAACTGCATCATAACACAGCCGCTCTATACAGAAGATGTACTTGCTCTCATTGGTCATGGAGGTAATACGTCACACAATGTACAGATATAGCAAGGATTATTTCTCCCACTTGTGCATTATGGCATTATGATGGGAAATGTTGTGAGATTCTGCATTATCAGCATCACTGAATCTTTTGGAAATTAAGTGATATTCTATGTTTTAATGCAATATTATGGATGATCAGCCGGTAAAATAATAATAGCTTGCTGCATCTGTAGCCATGCTCTACCCATGATGTGCTGAACCAATGACTGCAGAGAGATTCAGAGTGCTAAACATGACTGGAACGCATCTCTGAATAATGGGCAGCAAAGCAGTGCAGAATAGGAGGTGAAAGTATTTAAAATGGAAGATCCTTAGCAGCTGTGTGGAGAGTAGACAGTACAGACTGACCAAGTAAATGGTAAAAGGAGTAACTTCAACATTACTTGGCTTTGTTCTCCACATTGAAGCTTTCCTCCTCTTTAAATCACTAATACTGATGCCATGTGTAACCTGTACTGAGAGTTATATAATCTACTGGCCTAGATGAAACCATATGATGCAAACAGGATCCATCCCACTCCAGATTCATAGAATTGAACCACCTCAACCTTTCATAACAATCACATAGAACTGCAGCTGTGCGCTACTGCACATGTTCTTGTTATGAATGGTAGTAGATGTGGTCCTTGGGTCTTTACTTCATACTGTAGCCACCCTCTACTCATGATGTATTGAATCAACGAAAACTTGCATGGTTCAGATCACAGGAAGGGGTAGAGTAGAGATGAAAATATTCAATGTGAAACCCGTAGCAGCCGGATTGTGTGGAGTCAATAAAACGACAAATACTAAATGGTAAATGAGAAATATACACATTGCTTATCTGTCTCTGTGTAGTAATTTTCCTTCTCTTCAACTGTCCTTCAAATTTTCTCTTTTGCAAGAAAAGGAACACATGGCTTCAATATTCACTTCTGTTCTGCAGTCATCCCTCCTGAAATAAAAGTTAAGCATTGCATTGTTATTATGATAATACATACAATAAACCTTGCTCCAAACCATTTGATGCAAAGCAAATCCACCTCCCACCCACAGCTGTGCTCCTTCTAGAGCATGCATGTCAAACTCCAGTCCTCGAGGGTCCCAAACAGGCCAGGTTTTCAGTAGGGATATCCTGAAAACCTGGCCTGTTTGCTGCCCTCAAGGACTGGAGTTTGACATCCTTGTTCTTGAGCTTCTACCACGCAAGTCATCCATGTGAGTGACACTGTACTGCAGTCCTGGTCTGCACACAATCTACTGAATCAATGACATCACACTGTAAAGGCAATCTACAAGATGTATTAGTTGTCCACACTTCCGAAATGTTACTTTTATGTCCAAATCACTTATTCCCATGACCTGATATTTGTATTTGTTATTTATAGGATTGTCACAAAGAGTTGATGAGGTCACCAAATGATAGTATGTAGAGAGAAAGAGAGATCTCAGAACAGAGCCCTGATGTATACCCACAGACAGATCAATAGAAGACGAAGACATGTTAGCAACAGAGATGGAGAATGTGTGACAGGAAAGTTATGATGAAAACCAGGATAGAACTGTGTTACGGATACCAAGAGAGAGTTTAGAATATGAAGGAGGAGAGTGATTGAGAGCATCAAACGCAGCAGATAGATCAAGTAGGATTAGTAGGGAAAAGTGACCTTGGGAATTTGCTTTAAGCACAGTCTGTAGAACGAGCTGTACGAAAGGCAGGTTGTAAAGGATCCAGGAGGGAATGTGATTTAAGAATGTTGACATTCTAGCAATTAGGAGACAAACAGCAGGAGGGATACAGGGCGGTAGTTAGTAAGGCACATAGGGTGTAGGTTGTTTCTGAGAAAAGGGTGACCACTACAGGCTTAAAGTAAGAGGGTAAAGAGCCAGAGAATAGGGAGGAATTGAAGATGTGGGTGAGAGTGGGGACTAAGAGATGCAGTAAGGTGTGAGGGGATACGATCTAGAGGGCATGTGGTAGAGGGAGAAGAGAAGATGATTAGCTTCCAGCTCTGTAAGAGAAGAAAAGGAGTCAAATGCAGAAGGAGAATTAGGTAGAAGGAGAGAAGGGGGAAGGGACAGAAGGAATCTCCTTGTGGGTGGCATCCACCTTGCCTCTGAAGTAGTCAAATGCTTGAGGAGAAGTGAAGGAAGGATGGCAAGTGTGAGGAGAAGGTTAGTGGAGGGAGTCAAATACAGGGAAAAAAAGACAGCGTAAATTAAATTTGAGTGTTGATGAATGTGAAAAAAAAGTAGTGTGGTTTGGCCCCAGAGAGCAGCTTTATACAGGACTGGAGACATTTTTACTGTAGAAAAATCAAATATCAATTGTGTGATTTCCTTCATAGGCATTAAGAACAGCGAGTGGAAGTGTGATGAACATGTTTGGGAATTTAGCCAAGGGTGTGGGCTAGAGGGACAAGTGTGTCAGAGCCTAGAGGGGGCATATAGATAGGAGGATAGCATTGTAAGAGTTAATAAGATTGTTAGTTTAAGCGGAAAGAGAGAGAGAGCAGAGAGGTTAGAGTAGATGTCAGAGGAGAGTTTAATTAAGCAGAGGCAAATCAGTGGGACAGGTAAGATGGGGTGAGGGGAATGACTGATTGTGAATGATGAGAGCAGAAGAGGTCATGTACAACTAGAGCCTTGTTAGTCAGAGAACGGACATTCCAGATGGCATAGGAGAAGGGAAGAGAAAAGTAAGGAAAGGAATGTGGATTACATTAGATAGGTTAACACTCTTAGCAGGGAGGCAGAGGCAGGGAGGCCCGATGTGTATATGAGCAGGTTCAAGATTATAAGAGATATCCCACACATCAGCAAACATAGAAGGAGACACAGAGATAGGTGTAGAGAGAGACAGAGATAGCTCTATGTAGAGAGAGAGGGACGTAGAGAGAATGAGACAGATAGGCGCAGAGAGAGGGGGCGCAGAGAGAGGAGGCGCCAAAAGAGGGGGCGCAGAGAGAGGGGGCACAGAGAATAGGATATTAAAGAGTGCTTTTCATTGAGCAGTGCAGAAATAGCTGCAATAGAGGTCTGTACAAATGGTGCAGTGTGTAGACACATGCAAAGGTAGGGGAAGGAAAGAGGAGAACATGTGGATAAAAGCAGGAGTGTGGAAGTTAGAGAAATTAGAAAAGTTTAACAGAGGAGTGAGGAAACAGCAAGCAGAAAGAACAAGAGAGAGGTTACATTGGGATGACGTTCTGTGGTAAAGAGAAAATGCTAGGAGAGAGCTTTCAAATATTAGAGGACATGAATTGAGGGAGCAAATGTATAAATCAAAACCTGAGGGGGAGGTATAGCACGAAAGCTTGCACAGCAGATTATAGTCTTAATGTTGCGTGTACCTGTCAGGGTATTCAAGAAGTTAAATTCTCACAAGTGCAGAGTTCATGATGAAATGCTGAATCTAGTCCCCCTCCAATTTAATTTTAATATAACTTTTCCATTCTTCATTACTGCAAAAAGCAAACAAAACAAAACCACATTGCATTACTATTTTCAAAATGGATTGAATGGCATATTCAACAGTGACTGTGTGATGCCAATATTCCCCACTCACTCGTAGTGAAGCACATATTGTACTAGTGTTGAAAGTAGGCCGGTAGAGTCAGGTACGCAGTACTGATAAAACAATAAGTGCCCGTCGTAAGTACCAGCTCCGCAACAGTGCGGGCATCACATTAGTGACGTGGATGAACATATATGGATAAGCCCATATTAAGGCATCACGTGACCAGAGCCGTCACTGACTGGGTATACGTAAAGACGCAGGGAGATGCAAGGAAAGGGAGGGAGAGAGACAGGGAGAAGATGTGAAACGGAGGAAGGCACGGATGGAGGGAGTTCTTCCGAGCTTCTGCGGGCCTCTCTCTTTCACTGGTGCATGCCGGGAGCTGGTCCCAACATCCACAAAGTATGTGTGTATTATTGGTTGTATTTTATGGGGGTAGGAGGGTAGTGTGTATATTGTGTGTGTGGGAGTATTATATTGTGTGTAGAGGTGCAGAGGAGAGTACTAGATTGTGTATCTTGTGTAAGGGTGTTGTGTATATTGTGTTTGGAGCTATAATATTATTGGGGAGATTAGTATTGAGGAGGTATTATAGTGTGTATTGTGGGGAGTATTAGTGTGTGTATTGTTTGTGGGTGACAGATGCTGGGGGTATGCAGCAATCCCTGCACTGAGGTCCGAGGCGGCTCTGCATCGCTCGCACACACTGTGGATGACCAAGCATGTGCCCATGATAATCATGGCCTTAGAGGGATGAGTGGGTCAGAGCCTAGAAGGGGCATATATATGATGGCGGAGGGAGGAGGAGGAGGGAGGAGGAGGAGATGATAGCATTGTAAAAGTTAACAAGATAGTTAGTTTAAGCAGAAAGTGAGGAGAGGTTAGAGATAAGGGTAGATGTCAGAGGAGAGAGTTCAATTAAGCTGAGGTATCGAGTAGGACAGGGGTGAGGGGAATGAGAGGTGGTGGATGATGAGAGCAGAAGAGGTCATGTACAAATAGACCTTGTTAGTCAGAGAGCAGTCATTCCAGAGGGCACGTGAGAAGTGAAGAGTAAAGTGAGACATGGAATGTGGATTACATTAGATGGGTTAATACACTTAGCAGGGAGGTGGAGAGAGAGAGGCAAGAGGCAGAGAGTGGTGCAGGGGTTGAGGAAGAGATGTTGCATGTACCTTATCAGAACATTAAAGAACATCAATTCACACTGGTGCAGAGTTGATGATGAATCCAGTTCACCTCCAATTCAATTTTAACAGAAATGTTTCATTCTTCATTACTGAAAAAAAAGAAAAGTAAAAAACATTTCATTACTATTTTCAAAATGGATTGAATTCCCCCAACAATGACTATGTGTTACCAATATATCCCTCTCAGTCCCACTGCAGCATATACTGTACCAGTGTGAAAGTAGGAAGGTACACAGTACCGGTAAAACAATACGTGCCGGTACTATGCACCATATGAATTATAAGGGGATGTAAATCTCCCAGTCTCTCTCCATATCCGCAACAGAGCGGGCTCCGGTCAGTGGCATGGATGCCCATATATGGGTATGCTCATATTTGGGCATCCCATGTCACTGACCGGAGCCGGCTCTGAGTATAGGAATATATGCGGAGACGCAGAGGTGCAAGGAAATGGGAGGAGGCACGGTGAGAAACAGGGAGAGACCACAGGAAGATAGAGGGCAACAACTTCCACAAGGTACTTGTATGGGTATAATTGTTTGTATTTTGTACAGAGGGGGTAATTTCAGATAAAATACAATTCTCCACCCTCTACGAAACAATTCCACTTTGTTCAGTAAGCCAGAAAGTCTTGGTCCCATGTGGACTGAATTTAATGCAAATAAGGTCCTTAATACACAAGTAAAGAATAAAGTTACTTATTCTCTACTGTAAGAAGTGCCACATTGCCCACTATTTGGGTCCTGTGCCCAGATTGTGACCATGCATGGCAGAGGTGAGATTCCCCCAACTCCAATTTGCTACACTCTCCAAGAGAGATAATTGTGATCAGAGGTGGAACTAGGGGAGGGTGTGAGCAGGGTCACTGCCCAGGGAGTAACCTGACTGGGGGCACGGAAATCTCATTTAGTGCATATGTTGCGGCACTGCATTGATTGACCGGTCAATCTGCACTGCTGCCTGTCACAGTGACATCCTGATCGGGCACTGTGATCAGCTATAGCACTGACCCAGGTGAGATAGTTCAGCACTTTACAAGGAGGGAACAGATGTTGTGGGTGACAGATGCTGGAGGTAGGCCAAGACTGTTGGCCAGAGTAACGTGGAGACTTACTGCACTCTGCATGCCCATCCTCTCCCTGACATCAGGGGAAGGAAGTGGCCCTGGGGTGTGTGTAGGTATGCCAGATGTCAGTGTATGCATAAGTAAGTATGCCTGTGTAGTGGGAGGTGTAGGGGCGTTAAGCTGGAGGACTTAAAACAGGCACAAAAGCACATAGATACCTCTGATTATACCGCACCAAATGCTGATAATATCATGCTGTAGCTGCACTTTACAGAAGATGATGCAGATGTCATCATTGGTTGGTGGGTTCATTAAATCAATCCATCATATCATAACCACACTGTGCATATGATGTACTGAATCAGTAACACCAGGAAGACATCTCCATGTTAGGAGTAGAGTTGAAGTTAACAGAATATGTCCAGCACTGTGGTGTGTAGCCCATAAATAATAATTGTGCACATTACCAGAACAACATACTGTCAACGGCAAGATCATTTTGCTGCTTGTAGCGTATGCTCATCCTGTACAGTGTTGTAGTAGATCCGTCTCTTCAGTGTTCACTGCAACAAAAGTAAGACATTGCATTAATATTACAGACGTTTGGGGGCTGAAATCTCACTTCGCTGCGGACAATTTCCCTTTGCATAAGATTCTTGTGATTATGTCAATGATGATCAATAACTGCATCATAACACAGCCGCTCTATACAGAAGATGTACTTGCTCTCATTGGTCATGGAGGTAATACGTCACACAATGTACAGATATAGCAAGGATTATTTCTCCCACTTGTGCATTATGGCATTATGATGGGAAATGTTGTGAGATTCTGCATTATCAGCATCACTGAATCTTTTGGAAATTAAGTGATATTCTATGTTTTAATGCAATATTATGGATGATCAGCCGGTAAAATAATAATAGCTTGCTGCATCTGTAGCCATGCTCTACCCATGATGTGCTGAACCAATGACTGCAGAGAGATTCAGAGTGCTAAACATGACTGGAACGCATCTCTGAATAATGGGCAGCAAAGCAGTGCAGAATAGGAGGTGAAAGTATTTAAAATGGAAGATCCTTAGCAGCTGTGTGGAGAGTAGACAGTACAGACTGACCAAGTAAATGGTAAAAGGAGTAACTTCAACATTACTTGGCTTTGTTCTCCACATTGAAGCTTTCCTCCTCTTTAAATCACTAATACTGATGCCATGTGTAACCTGTACTGAGAGTTATATAATCTACTGGCCTAGATGAAACCATATGATGCAAACAGGATCCATCCCACTCCAGATTCATAGAATTGAACCACCTCAACCTTTCATAACAATCACATAGAACTGCAGCTGTGCGCTACTGCACATGTTCTTGTTATGAATGGTAGTAGATGTGGTCCTTGGGTCTTTACTTCATACTGTAGCCACCCTCTACTCATGATGTATTGAATCAACGAAAACTTGCATGGTTCAGATCACAGGAAGGGGTAGAGTAGAGATGAAAATATTCAATGTGAAACCCGTAGCAGCCGGATTGTGTGGAGTCAATAAAACGACAAATACTAAATGGTAAATGAGAAATATACACATTGCTTATCTGTCTCTGTGTAGTAATTTTCCTTCTCTTCAACTGTCCTTCAAATTTTCTCTTTTGCAAGAAAAGGAACACATGGCTTCAATATTCACTTCTGTTCTGCAGTCATCCCTCCTGAAATAAAAGTTAAGCATTGCATTGTTATTATGATAATACATACAATAAACCTTGCTCCAAACCATTTGATGCAAAGCAAATCCACCTCCCACCCACAGCTGTGCTCCTTCTAGAGCATGCATGTCAAACTCCAGTCCTCGAGGGTCCCAAACAGGCCAGGTTTTCAGTAGGGATATCCTGAAAACCTGGCCTGTTTGCTGCCCTCAAGGACTGGAGTTTGACATCCTTGTTCTTGAGCTTCTACCACGCAAGTCATCCATGTGAGTGACACTGTACTGCAGTCCTGGTCTGCACACAATCTACTGAATCAATGACATCACACTGTAAAGGCAATCTACAAGATGTATTAGTTGTCCACACTTCCGAAATGTTACTTTTATGTCCAAATCACTTATTCCCATGACCTGATATTTGTATTTGTTATTTATAGGATTGTCACAAAGAGTTGATGAGGTCACCAAATGATAGTATGTAGAGAGAAAGAGAGATCTCAGAACAGAGCCCTGATGTATACCCACAGACAGATCAATAGAAGACGAAGACATGTTAGCAACAGAGATGGAGAATGTGTGACAGGAAAGTTATGATGAAAACCAGGATAGAACTGTGTTACGGATACCAAGAGAGAGTTTAGAATATGAAGGAGGAGAGTGATTGAGAGCATCAAACGCAGCAGATAGATCAAGTAGGATTAGTAGGGAAAAGTGACCTTGGGAATTTGCTTTAAGCACAGTCTGTAGAACGAGCTGTACGAAAGGCAGGTTGTAAAGGATCCAGGAGGGAATGTGATTTAAGAATGTTGACATTCTAGCAATTAGGAGACAAACAGCAGGAGGGATACAGGGCGGTAGTTAGTAAGGCACATAGGGTGTAGGTTGTTTCTGAGAAAAGGGTGACCACTACAGGCTTAAAGTAAGAGGGTAAAGAGCCAGAGAATAGGGAGGAATTGAAGATGTGGGTGAGAGTGGGGACTAAGAGATGCAGTAAGGTGTGAGGGGATACGATCTAGAGGGCATGTGGTAGAGGGAGAAGAGAAGATGATTAGCTTCCAGCTCTGTAAGAGAAGAAAAGGAGTCAAATGCAGAAGGAGAATTAGGTAGAAGGAGAGAAGGGGGAAGGGACAGAAGGAATCTCCTTGTGGGTGGCATCCACCTTGCCTCTGAAGTAGTCAAATGCTTGAGGAGAAGTGAAGGAAGGATGGCAAGTGTGAGGAGAAGGTTAGTGGAGGGAGTCAAATACAGGGAAAAAAAGACAGCGTAAATTAAATTTGAGTGTTGATGAATGTGAAAAAAAAGTAGTGTGGTTTGGCCCCAGAGAGCAGCTTTATACAGGACTGGAGACATTTTTACTGTAGAAAAATCAAATATCAATTGTGTGATTTCCTTCATAGGCATTAAGAACAGCGAGTGGAAGTGTGATGAACATGTTTGGGAATTTAGCCAAGGGTGTGGGCTAGAGGGACAAGTGTGTCAGAGCCTAGAGGGGGCATATAGATAGGAGGATAGCATTGTAAGAGTTAATAAGATTGTTAGTTTAAGCGGAAAGAGAGAGAGAGCAGAGAGGTTAGAGTAGATGTCAGAGGAGAGTTTAATTAAGCAGAGGCAAATCAGTGGGACAGGTAAGATGGGGTGAGGGGAATGACTGATTGTGAATGATGAGAGCAGAAGAGGTCATGTACAACTAGAGCCTTGTTAGTCAGAGAACGGACATTCCAGATGGCATAGGAGAAGGGAAGAGAAAAGTAAGGAAAGGAATGTGGATTACATTAGATAGGTTAACACTCTTAGCAGGGAGGCAGAGGCAGGGAGGCCCGATGTGTATATGAGCAGGTTCAAGATTATAAGAGATATCCCACACATCAGCAAACATAGAAGGAGACACAGAGATAGGTGTAGAGAGAGACAGAGATAGCTCTATGTAGAGAGAGAGGGACGTAGAGAGAATGAGACAGATAGGCGCAGAGAGAGGGGGCGCAGAGAGAGGAGGCGCCAAAAGAGGGGGCGCAGAGAGAGGGGGCACAGAGAATAGGATATTAAAGAGTGCTTTTCATTGAGCAGTGCAGAAATAGCTGCAATAGAGGTCTGTACAAATGGTGCAGTGTGTAGACACATGCAAAGGTAGGGGAAGGAAAGAGGAGAACATGTGGATAAAAGCAGGAGTGTGGAAGTTAGAGAAATTAGAAAAGTTTAACAGAGGAGTGAGGAAACAGCAAGCAGAAAGAACAAGAGAGAGGTTACATTGGGATGACGTTCTGTGGTAAAGAGAAAATGCTAGGAGAGAGCTTTCAAATATTAGAGGACATGAATTGAGGGAGCAAATGTATAAATCAAAACCTGAGGGGGAGGTATAGCACGAAAGCTTGCACAGCAGATTATAGTCTTAATGTTGCGTGTACCTGTCAGGGTATTCAAGAAGTTAAATTCTCACAAGTGCAGAGTTCATGATGAAATGCTGAATCTAGTCCCCCTCCAATTTAATTTTAATATAACTTTTCCATTCTTCATTACTGCAAAAAGCAAACAAAACAAAACCACATTGCATTACTATTTTCAAAATGGATTGAATGGCATATTCAACAGTGACTGTGTGATGCCAATATTCCCCACTCACTCGTAGTGAAGCACATATTGTACTAGTGTTGAAAGTAGGCCGGTAGAGTCAGGTACGCAGTACTGATAAAACAATAAGTGCCCGTCGTAAGTACCAGCTCCGCAACAGTGCGGGCATCACATTAGTGACGTGGATGAACATATATGGATAAGCCCATATTAAGGCATCACGTGACCAGAGCCGTCACTGACTGGGTATACGTAAAGACGCAGGGAGATGCAAGGAAAGGGAGGGAGAGAGACAGGGAGAAGATGTGAAACGGAGGAAGGCACGGATGGAGGGAGTTCTTCCGAGCTTCTGCGGGCCTCTCTCTTTCACTGGTGCATGCCGGGAGCTGGTCCCAACATCCACAAAGTATGTGTGTATTATTGGTTGTATTTTATGGGGGTAGGAGGGTAGTGTGTATATTGTGTGTGTGGGAGTATTATATTGTGTGTAGAGGTGCAGAGGAGAGTACTAGATTGTGTATCTTGTGTAAGGGTGTTGTGTATATTGTGTTTGGAGCTATAATATTATTGGGGAGATTAGTATTGAGGAGGTATTATAGTGTGTATTGTGGGGAGTATTAGTGTGTGTATTGTTTGTGGGTGACAGATGCTGGGGGTATGCAGCAATCCCTGCACTGAGGTCCGAGGCGGCTCTGCATCGCTCGCACACACTGTGGATGACCAAGCATGTGCCCATGATAATCATGGCCTTAGAGGGATGAGTGGGTCAGAGCCTAGAAGGGGCATATATATGATGGCGGAGGGAGGAGGAGGAGGGAGGAGGAGGAGATGATAGCATTGTAAAAGTTAACAAGATAGTTAGTTTAAGCAGAAAGTGAGGAGAGGTTAGAGATAAGGGTAGATGTCAGAGGAGAGAGTTCAATTAAGCTGAGGTATCGAGTAGGACAGGGGTGAGGGGAATGAGAGGTGGTGGATGATGAGAGCAGAAGAGGTCATGTACAAATAGACCTTGTTAGTCAGAGAGCAGTCATTCCAGAGGGCACGTGAGAAGTGAAGAGTAAAGTGAGACATGGAATGTGGATTACATTAGATGGGTTAATACACTTAGCAGGGAGGTGGAGAGAGAGAGGCAAGAGGCAGAGAGTGGTGCAGGGGTTGAGGAAGAGATGTTGCATGTACCTTATCAGAACATTAAAGAACATCAATTCACACTGGTGCAGAGTTGATGATGAATCCAGTTCACCTCCAATTCAATTTTAACAGAAATGTTTCATTCTTCATTACTGAAAAAAAAGAAAAGTAAAAAACATTTCATTACTATTTTCAAAATGGATTGAATTCCCCCAACAATGACTATGTGTTACCAATATATCCCTCTCAGTCCCACTGCAGCATATACTGTACCAGTGTGAAAGTAGGAAGGTACACAGTACCGGTAAAACAATACGTGCCGGTACTATGCACCATATGAATTATAAGGGGATGTAAATCTCCCAGTCTCTCTCCATATCCGCAACAGAGCGGGCTCCGGTCAGTGGCATGGATGCCCATATATGGGTATGCTCATATTTGGGCATCCCATGTCACTGACCGGAGCCGGCTCTGAGTATAGGAATATATGCGGAGACGCAGAGGTGCAAGGAAATGGGAGGAGGCACGGTGAGAAACAGGGAGAGACCACAGGAAGATAGAGGGCAACAACTTCCACAAGGTACTTGTATGGGTATAATTGTTTGTATTTTGTACAGAGGGGGTAATTTCAGATAAAATACAATTCTCCACCCTCTACGAAACAATTCCACTTTGTTCAGTAAGCCAGAAAGTCTTGGTCCCATGTGGACTGAATTTAATGCAAATAAGGTCCTTAATACACAAGTAAAGAATAAAGTTACTTATTCTCTACTGTAAGAAGTGCCACATTGCCCACTATTTGGGTCCTGTGCCCAGATTGTGACCATGCATGGCAGAGGTGAGATTCCCCCAACTCCAATTTGCTACACTCTCCAAGAGAGATAATTGTGATCAGAGGTGGAACTAGGGGAGGGTGTGAGCAGGGTCACTGCCCAGGGAGTAACCTGACTGGGGGCACGGAAATCTCATTTAGTGCATATGTTGCGGCACTGCATTGATTGACCGGTCAATCTGCACTGCTGCCTGTCACAGTGACATCCTGATCGGGCACTGTGATCAGCTATAGCACTGACCCAGGTGAGATAGTTCAGCACTTTACAAGGAGGGAACAGATGTTGTGGGTGACAGATGCTGGAGGTAGGCCAAGACTGTTGGCCAGAGTAACGTGGAGACTTACTGCACTCTGCATGCCCATCCTCTCCCTGACATCAGGGGAAGGAAGTGGCCCTGGGGTGTGTGTAGGTATGCCAGATGTCAGTGTATGCATAAGTAAGTATGCCTGTGTAGTGGGAGGTGTAGGGGCGTTAAGCTGGAGGACTTAAAACAGGCACAAAAGCACATAGATACCTCTGATTATACCGCACCAAATGCTGATAATATCATGCTGTAGCTGCACTTTACAGAAGATGATGCAGATGTCATCATTGGTTGGTGGGTTCATTAAATCAATCCATCATATCATAACCACACTGTGCATATGATGTACTGAATCAGTAACACCAGGAAGACATCTCCATGTTAGGAGTAGAGTTGAAGTTAACAGAATATGTCCAGCACTGTGGTGTGTAGCCCATAAATAATAATTGTGCACATTACCAGAACAACATACTGTCAACGGCAAGATCATTTTGCTGCTTGTAGCGTATGCTCATCCTGTACAGTGTTGTAGTAGATCCGTCTCTTCAGTGTTCACTGCAACAAAAGTAAGACATTGCATTAATATTACAGACGTTTGGGGGCTGAAATCTCACTTCGCTGCGGACAATTTCCCTTTGCATAAGATTCTTGTGATTATGTCAATGATGATCAATAACTGCATCATAACACAGCCGCTCTATACAGAAGATGTACTTGCTCTCATTGGTCATGGAGGTAATACGTCACACAATGTACAGATATAGCAAGGATTATTTCTCCCACTTGTGCATTATGGCATTATGATGGGAAATGTTGTGAGATTCTGCATTATCAGCATCACTGAATCTTTTGGAAATTAAGTGATATTCTATGTTTTAATGCAATATTATGGATGATCAGCCGGTAAAATAATAATAGCTTGCTGCATCTGTAGCCATGCTCTACCCATGATGTGCTGAACCAATGACTGCAGAGAGATTCAGAGTGGTAAACATGACTGGAACGCATCTCTGAATAATGGGCAGCAAAGCAGTGCAGAATAGGAGGTGAAAGTATTTAAAATGGAAGATCCTTAGCAGCTGTGTGGAGAGTAGACAGTACAGACTGACCAAGTAAATGGTAAAAGGAGTAACTTCAACATTACTTGGCTTTGTTCTCCACATTGAAGCTTTCCTCCTCTTTAAATCACTAATACTGATGCCATGTGTAACCTGTACTGAGAGTTATATAATCTACTGGCCTAGATGAAACCATATGATGCAAACAGGATCCATCCCACTCCAGATTCATAGAATTGAACCACCTCAACCTTTCATAACAATCACATAGAACTGCAGCTGTGCGCTACTGCACATGTTCTTGTTATGAATGGTAGTAGATGTGGTCCTTGGGTCTTTACTTCATACTGTAGCCACCCTCTACTCATGATGTATTGAATCAACGAAAACTTGCATGGTTCAGATCACAGGAAGGGGTAGAGTAGAGATGAAAATATTCAATGTGAAACCCGTAGCAGCCGGATTGTGTGGAGTCAATAAAACGACAAATACTAAATGGTAAATGAGAAATATACACATTGCTTATCTGTCTCTGTGTAGTAATTTTCCTTCTCTTCAACTGTCCTTCAAATTTTCTCTTTTGCAAGAAAAGGAACACATGGCTTCAATATTCACTTCTGTTCTGCAGTCATCCCTCCTGAAATAAAAGTTAAGCATTGCATTGTTATTATGATAATACATACAATAAACCTTGCTCCAAACCATTTGATGCAAAGCAAATCCACCTCCCACCCACAGCTGTGCTCCTTCTAGAGCATGCATGTCAAACTCCAGTCCTCGAGGGTCCCAAACAGGCCAGGTTTTCAGTAGGGATATCCTGAAAACCTGGCCTGTTTGCTGCCCTCAAGGACTGGAGTTTGACATCCTTGTTCTTGAGCTTCTACCACGCAAGTCATCCATGTGAGTGACACTGTACTGCAGTCCTGGTCTGCACACAATCTACTGAATCAATGACATCACACTGTAAAGGCAATCTACAAGATGTATTAGTTGTCCACACTTCCGAAATGTTACTTTTATGTCCAAATCACTTATTCCCATGACCTGATATTTGTATTTGTTATTTATAGGATTGTCACAAAGAGTTGATGAGGTCACCAAATGATAGTATGTAGAGAGAAAGAGAGATCTCAGAACAGAGCCCTGATGTATACCCACAGACAGATCAATAGAAGACGAAGACATGTTAGCAACAGAGATGGAGAATGTGTGACAGGAAAGTTATGATGAAAACCAGGATAGAACTGTGTTACGGATACCAAGAGAGAGTTTAGAATATGAAGGAGGAGAGTGATTGAGAGCATCAAACGCAGCAGATAGATCAAGTAGGATTAGTAGGGAAAAGTGACCTTGGGAATTTGCTTTAAGCACAGTCTGTAGAACGAGCTGTACGAAAGGCAGGTTGTAAAGGATCCAGGAGGGAATGTGATTTAAGAATGTTGACATTCTAGCAATTAGGAGACAAACAGCAGGAGGGATACAGGGCGGTAGTTAGTAAGGCACATAGGGTGTAGGTTGTTTCTGAGAAAAGGGTGACCACTACAGGCTTAAAGTAAGAGGGTAAAGAGCCAGAGAATAGGGAGGAATTGAAGATGTGGGTGAGAGTGGGGACTAAGAGATGCAGTAAGGTGTGAGGGGATACGATCTAGAGGGCATGTGGTAGAGGGAGAAGAGAAGATGATTAGCTTCCAGCTCTGTAAGAGAAGAAAAGGAGTCAAATGCAGAAGGAGAATTAGGTAGAAGGAGAGAAGGGGGAAGGGACAGAAGGAATCTCCTTGTGGGTGGCATCCACCTTGCCTCTGAAGTAGTCAAATGCTTGAGGAGAAGTGAAGGAAGGATGGCAAGTGTGAGGAGAAGGTTAGTGGAGGGAGTCAAATACAGGGAAAAAAAGACAGCGTAAATTAAATTTGAGTGTTGATGAATGTGAAAAAAAAGTAGTGTGGTTTGGCCCCAGAGAGCAGCTTTATACAGGACTGGAGACATTTTTACTGTAGAAAAATCAAATATCAATTGTGTGATTTCCTTCATAGGCATTAAGAACAGCGAGTGGAAGTGTGATGAACATGTTTGGGAATTTAGCCAAGGGTGTGGGCTAGAGGGACAAGTGTGTCAGAGCCTAGAGGGGGCATATAGATAGGAGGATAGCATTGTAAGAGTTAATAAGATTGTTAGTTTAAGCGGAAAGAGAGAGAGAGCAGAGAGGTTAGAGTAGATGTCAGAGGAGAGTTTAATTAAGCAGAGGCAAATCAGTGGGACAGGTAAGATGGGGTGAGGGGAATGACTGATTGTGAATGATGAGAGCAGAAGAGGTCATGTACAACTAGAGCCTTGTTAGTCAGAGAACGGACATTCCAGATGGCATAGGAGAAGGGAAGAGAAAAGTAAGGAAAGGAATGTGGATTACATTAGATAGGTTAACACTCTTAGCAGGGAGGCAGAGGCAGGGAGGCCCGATGTGTATATGAGCAGGTTCAAGATTATAAGAGATATCCCACACATCAGCAAACATAGAAGGAGACACAGAGATAGGTGTAGAGAGAGACAGAGATAGCTCTATGTAGAGAGAGAGGGACGTAGAGAGAATGAGACAGATAGGCGCAGAGAGAGGGGGCGCAGAGAGAGGAGGCGCCAAAAGAGGGGGCGCAGAGAGAGGGGGCACAGAGAATAGGATATTAAAGAGTGCTTTTCATTGAGCAGTGCAGAAATAGCTGCAATAGAGGTCTGTACAAATGGTGCAGTGTGTAGACACATGCAAAGGTAGGGGAAGGAAAGAGGAGAACATGTGGATAAAAGCAGGAGTGTGGAAGTTAGAGAAATTAGAAAAGTTTAACAGAGGAGTGAGGAAACAGCAAGCAGAAAGAACAAGAGAGAGGTTACATTGGGATGACGTTCTGTGGTAAAGAGAAAATGCTAGGAGAGAGCTTTCAAATATTAGAGGACATGAATTGAGGGAGCAAATGTATAAATCAAAACCTGAGGGGGAGGTATAGCACGAAAGCTTGCACAGCAGATTATAGTCTTAATGTTGCGTGTACCTGTCAGGGTATTCAAGAAGTTAAATTCTCACAAGTGCAGAGTTCATGATGAAATGCTGAATCTAGTCCCCCTCCAATTTAATTTTAATATAACTTTTCCATTCTTCATTACTGCAAAAAGCAAACAAAACAAAACCACATTGCATTACTATTTTCAAAATGGATTGAATGGCATATTCAACAGTGACTGTGTGATGCCAATATTCCCCACTCACTCGTAGTGAAGCACATATTGTACTAGTGTTGAAAGTAGGCCGGTAGAGTCAGGTACGCAGTACTGATAAAACAATAAGTGCCCGTCGTAAGTACCAGCTCCGCAACAGTGCGGGCATCACATTAGTGACGTGGATGAACATATATGGATAAGCCCATATTAAGGCATCACGTGACCAGAGCCGTCACTGACTGGGTATACGTAAAGACGCAGGGAGATGCAAGGAAAGGGAGGGAGAGAGACAGGGAGAAGATGTGAAACGGAGGAAGGCACGGATGGAGGGAGTTCTTCCGAGCTTCTGCGGGCCTCTCTCTTTCACTGGTGCATGCCGGGAGCTGGTCCCAACATCCACAAAGTATGTGTGTATTATTGGTTGTATTTTATGGGGGTAGGAGGGTAGTGTGTATATTGTGTGTGTGGGAGTATTATATTGTGTGTAGAGGTGCAGAGGAGAGTACTAGATTGTGTATCTTGTGTAAGGGTGTTGTGTATATTGTGTTTGGAGCTATAATATTATTGGGGAGATTAGTATTGAGGAGGTATTATAGTGTGTATTGTGGGGAGTATTAGTGTGTGTATTGTTTGTGGGTGACAGATGCTGGGGGTATGCAGCAATCCCTGCACTGAGGTCCGAGGCGGCTCTGCATCGCTCGCACACACTGTGGATGACCAAGCATGTGCCCATGATAATCATGGCCTTAGAGGGATGAGTGGGTCAGAGCCTAGAAGGGGCATATATATGATGGCGGAGGGAGGAGGAGGAGGGAGGAGGAGGAGATGATAGCATTGTAAAAGTTAACAAGATAGTTAGTTTAAGCAGAAAGTGAGGAGAGGTTAGAGATAAGGGTAGATGTCAGAGGAGAGAGTTCAATTAAGCTGAGGTATCGAGTAGGACAGGGGTGAGGGGAATGAGAGGTGGTGGATGATGAGAGCAGAAGAGGTCATGTACAAATAGACCTTGTTAGTCAGAGAGCAGTCATTCCAGAGGGCACGTGAGAAGTGAAGAGTAAAGTGAGACATGGAATGTGGATTACATTAGATGGGTTAATACACTTAGCAGGGAGGTGGAGAGAGAGAGGCAAGAGGCAGAGAGTGGTGCAGGGGTTGAGGAAGAGATGTTGCATGTACCTTATCAGAACATTAAAGAACATCAATTCACACTGGTGCAGAGTTGATGATGAATCCAGTTCACCTCCAATTCAATTTTAACAGAAATGTTTCATTCTTCATTACTGAAAAAAAAGAAAAGTAAAAAACATTTCATTACTATTTTCAAAATGGATTGAATTCCCCCAACAATGACTATGTGTTACCAATATATCCCTCTCAGTCCCACTGCAGCATATACTGTACCAGTGTGAAAGTAGGAAGGTACACAGTACCGGTAAAACAATACGTGCCGGTACTATGCACCATATGAATTATAAGGGGATGTAAATCTCCCAGTCTCTCTCCATATCCGCAACAGAGCGGGCTCCGGTCAGTGGCATGGATGCCCATATATGGGTATGCTCATATTTGGGCATCCCATGTCACTGACCGGAGCCGGCTCTGAGTATAGGAATATATGCGGAGACGCAGAGGTGCAAGGAAATGGGAGGAGGCACGGTGAGAAACAGGGAGAGACCACAGGAAGATAGAGGGCAACAACTTCCACAAGGTACTTGTATGGGTATAATTGTTTGTATTTTGTACAGAGGGGGTAATTTCAGATAAAATACAATTCTCCACCCTCTACGAAACAATTCCACTTTGTTCAGTAAGCCAGAAAGTCTTGGTCCCATGTGGACTGAATTTAATGCAAATAAGGTCCTTAATACACAAGTAAAGAATAAAGTTACTTATTCTCTACTGTAAGAAGTGCCACATTGCCCACTATTTGGGTCCTGTGCCCAGATTGTGACCATGCATGGCAGAGGTGAGATTCCCCCAACTCCAATTTGCTACACTCTCCAAGAGAGATAATTGTGATCAGAGGTGGAACTAGGGGAGGGTGTGAGCAGGGTCACTGCCCAGGGAGTAACCTGACTGGGGGCACGGAAATCTCATTTAGTGCATATGTTGCGGCACTGCATTGATTGACCGGTCAATCTGCACTGCTGCCTGTCACAGTGACATCCTGATCGGGCACTGTGATCAGCTATAGCACTGACCCAGGTGAGATAGTTCAGCACTTTACAAGGAGGGAACAGATGTTGTGGGTGACAGATGCTGGAGGTAGGCCAAGACTGTTGGCCAGAGTAACGTGGAGACTTACTGCACTCTGCATGCCCATCCTCTCCCTGACATCAGGGGAAGGAAGTGGCCCTGGGGTGTGTGTAGGTATGCCAGATGTCAGTGTATGCATAAGTAAGTATGCCTGTGTAGTGGGAGGTGTAGGGGCGTTAAGCTGGAGGACTTAAAACAGGCACAAAAGCACATAGATACCTCTGATTATACCGCACCAAATGCTGATAATATCATGCTGTAGCTGCACTTTACAGAAGATGATGCAGATGTCATCATTGGTTGGTGGGTTCATTAAATCAATCCATCATATCATAACCACACTGTGCATATGATGTACTGAATCAGTAACACCAGGAAGACATCTCCATGTTAGGAGTAGAGTTGAAGTTAACAGAATATGTCCAGCACTGTGGTGTGTAGCCCATAAATAATAATTGTGCACATTACCAGAACAACATACTGTCAACGGCAAGATCATTTTGCTGCTTGTAGCGTATGCTCATCCTGTACAGTGTTGTAGTAGATCCGTCTCTTCAGTGTTCACTGCAACAAAAGTAAGACATTGCATTAATATTACAGACGTTTGGGGGCTGAAATCTCACTTCGCTGCGGACAATTTCCCTTTGCATAAGATTCTTGTGATTATGTCAATGATGATCAATAACTGCATCATAACACAGCCGCTCTATACAGAAGATGTACTTGCTCTCATTGGTCATGGAGGTAATACGTCACACAATGTACAGATATAGCAAGGATTATTTCTCCCACTTGTGCATTATGGCATTATGATGGGAAATGTTGTGAGATTCTGCATTATCAGCATCACTGAATCTTTTGGAAATTAAGTGATATTCTATGTTTTAATGCAATATTATGGATGATCAGCCGGTAAAATAATAATAGCTTGCTGCATCTGTAGCCATGCTCTACCCATGATGTGCTGAACCAATGACTGCAGAGAGATTCAGAGTGGTAAACATGACTGGAACGCATCTCTGAATAATGGGCAGCAAAGCAGTGCAGAATAGGAGGTGAAAGTATTTAAAATGGAAGATCCTTAGCAGCTGTGTGGAGAGTAGACAGTACAGACTGACCAAGTAAATGGTAAAAGGAGTAACTTCAACATTACTTGGCTTTGTTCTCCACATTGAAGCTTTCCTCCTCTTTAAATCACTAATACTGATGCCATGTGTAACCTGTACTGAGAGTTATATAATCTACTGGCCTAGATGAAACCATATGATGCAAACAGGATCCATCCCACTCCAGATTCATAGAATTGAACCACCTCAACCTTTCATAACAATCACATAGAACTGCAGCTGTGCGCTACTGCACATGTTCTTGTTATGAATGGTAGTAGATGTGGTCCTTGGGTCTTTACTTCATACTGTAGCCACCCTCTACTCATGATGTATTGAATCAACGAAAACTTGCATGGTTCAGATCACAGGAAGGGGTAGAGTAGAGATGAAAATATTCAATGTGAAACCCGTAGCAGCCGGATTGTGTGGAGTCAATAAAACGACAAATACTAAATGGTAAATGAGAAATATACACATTGCTTATCTGTCTCTGTGTAGTAATTTTCCTTCTCTTCAACTGTCCTTCAAATTTTCTCTTTTGCAAGAAAAGGAACACATGGCTTCAATATTCACTTCTGTTCTGCAGTCATCCCTCCTGAAATAAAAGTTAAGCATTGCATTGTTATTATGATAATACATACAATAAACCTTGCTCCAAACCATTTGATGCAAAGCAAATCCACCTCCCACCCACAGCTGTGCTCCTTCTAGAGCATGCATGTCAAACTCCAGTCCTCGAGGGTCCCAAACAGGCCAGGTTTTCAGTAGGGATATCCTGAAAACCTGGCCTGTTTGCTGCCCTCAAGGACTGGAGTTTGACATCCTTGTTCTTGAGCTTCTACCACGCAAGTCATCCATGTGAGTGACACTGTACTGCAGTCCTGGTCTGCACACAATCTACTGAATCAATGACATCACACTGTAAAGGCAATCTACAAGATGTATTAGTTGTCCACACTTCCGAAATGTTACTTTTATGTCCAAATCACTTATTCCCATGACCTGATATTTGTATTTGTTATTTATAGGATTGTCACAAAGAGTTGATGAGGTCACCAAATGATAGTATGTAGAGAGAAAGAGAGATCTCAGAACAGAGCCCTGATGTATACCCACAGACAGATCAATAGAAGACGAAGACATGTTAGCAACAGAGATGGAGAATGTGTGACAGGAAAGTTATGATGAAAACCAGGATAGAACTGTGTTACGGATACCAAGAGAGAGTTTAGAATATGAAGGAGGAGAGTGATTGAGAGCATCAAACGCAGCAGATAGATCAAGTAGGATTAGTAGGGAAAAGTGACCTTGGGAATTTGCTTTAAGCACAGTCTGTAGAACGAGCTGTACGAAAGGCAGGTTGTAAAGGATCCAGGAGGGAATGTGATTTAAGAATGTTGACATTCTAGCAATTAGGAGACAAACAGCAGGAGGGATACAGGGCGGTAGTTAGTAAGGCACATAGGGTGTAGGTTGTTTCTGAGAAAAGGGTGACCACTACAGGCTTAAAGTAAGAGGGTAAAGAGCCAGAGAATAGGGAGGAATTGAAGATGTGGGTGAGAGTGGGGACTAAGAGATGCAGTAAGGTGTGAGGGGATACGATCTAGAGGGCATGTGGTAGAGGGAGAAGAGAAGATGATTAGCTTCCAGCTCTGTAAGAGAAGAAAAGGAGTCAAATGCAGAAGGAGAATTAGGTAGAAGGAGAGAAGGGGGAAGGGACAGAAGGAATCTCCTTGTGGGTGGCATCCACCTTGCCTCTGAAGTAGTCAAATGCTTGAGGAGAAGTGAAGGAAGGATGGCAAGTGTGAGGAGAAGGTTAGTGGAGGGAGTCAAATACAGGGAAAAAAAGACAGCGTAAATTAAATTTGAGTGTTGATGAATGTGAAAAAAAAGTAGTGTGGTTTGGCCCCAGAGAGCAGCTTTATACAGGACTGGAGACATTTTTACTGTAGAAAAATCAAATATCAATTGTGTGATTTCCTTCATAGGCATTAAGAACAGCGAGTGGAAGTGTGATGAACATGTTTGGGAATTTAGCCAAGGGTGTGGGCTAGAGGGACAAGTGTGTCAGAGCCTAGAGGGGGCATATAGATAGGAGGATAGCATTGTAAGAGTTAATAAGATTGTTAGTTTAAGCGGAAAGAGAGAGAGAGCAGAGAGGTTAGAGTAGATGTCAGAGGAGAGTTTAATTAAGCAGAGGCAAATCAGTGGGACAGGTAAGATGGGGTGAGGGGAATGACTG
This sequence comes from Ascaphus truei, assembly GCF_040206685.1. Classification (NCBI taxonomy): domain Eukaryota; kingdom Metazoa; phylum Chordata; class Amphibia; order Anura; family Ascaphidae; genus Ascaphus; species Ascaphus truei. Next base: position 112,078 of record NW_027453969.1, read on the forward strand.
ATTGTGAATGATGAGAGCAGAAGAGGTCATGTACAACTAGAGCCTTGTTAGTCAGAGAACGGACATTCCAGATGGCATAGGAGAAGGGAAGAGAAAAGTAAGGAAAGGAATGTGGATTACATTAGATAGGTTAACACTCTTAGCAGGGAGGCAGAGGCAGGGAGGCCCGATGTGTATATGAGCAGGTTCAAGATTATAAGAGATATCCCACACATCAGCAAACATAGAAGGAGACACAGAGATAGGTGTAGAGAGAGACAGAGATAGCTCTATGTAGAGAGAGAGGGACGTAGAGAGAATGAGACAGATAGGCGCAGAGAGAGGGGGCGCAGAGAGAGGAGGCGCCAAAAGAGGGGGCGCAGAGAGAGGGGGCACAGAGAATAGGATATTAAAGAGTGCTTTTCATTGAGCAGTGCAGAAATAGCTGCAATAGAGGTCTGTACAAATGGTGCAGTGTGTAGACACATGCAAAGGTAGGGGAAGGAAAGAGGAGAACATGTGGATAAAAGCAGGAGTGTGGAAGTTAGAGAAATTAGAAAAGTTTAACAGAGGAGTGAGGAAACAGCAAGCAGAAAGAACAAGAGAGAGGTTACATTGGGATGACGTTCTGTGGTAAAGAGAAAATGCTAGGAGAGAGCTTTCAAATATTAGAGGACATGAATTGAGGGAGCAAATGTATAAATCAAAACCTGAGGGGGAGGTATAGCACGAAAGCTTGCACAGCAGATTATAGTCTTAATGTTGCGTGTACCTGTCAGGGTATTCAAGAAGTTAAATTCTCACAAGTGCAGAGTTCATGATGAAATGCTGAATCTAGTCCCCCTCCAATTTAATTTTAATATAACTTTTCCATTCTTCATTACTGCAAAAAGCAAACAAAACAAAACCACATTGCATTACTATTTTCAAAATGGATTGAATGGCATATTCAACAGTGACTGTGTGATGCCAATATTCCCCACTCACTCGTAGTGAAGCACATATTGTACTAGTGTTGAAAGTAGGCCGGTAGAGTCAGGTACGCAGTACTGATAAAACAATAAGTGCCCGTCGTAAGTACCAGCTCCGCAACAGTGCGGGCATCACATTAGTGACGTGGATGAACATATATGGATAAGCCCATATTAAGGCATCACGTGACCAGAGCCGTCACTGACTGGGTATACGTAAAGACGCAGGGAGATGCAAGGAAAGGGAGGGAGAGAGACAGGGAGAAGATGTGAAACGGAGGAAGGCACGGATGGAGGGAGTTCTTCCGAGCTTCTGCGGGCCTCTCTCTTTCACTGGTGCATGCCGGGAGCTGGTCCCAACATCCACAAAGTATGTGTGTATTATTGGTTGTATTTTATGGGGGTAGGAGGGTAGTGTGTATATTGTGTGTGTGGGAGTATTATATTGTGTGTAGAGGTGCAGAGGAGAGTACTAGATTGTGTATCTTGTGTAAGGGTGTTGTGTATATTGTGTTTGGAGCTATAATATTATTGGGGAGATTAGTATTGAGGAGGTATTATAGTGTGTATTGTGGGGAGTATTAGTGTGTGTATTGTTTGTGGGTGACAGATGCTGGGGGTATGCAGCAATCCCTGCACTGAGGTCCGAGGCGGCTCTGCATCGCTCGCACACACTGTGGATGACCAAGCATGTGCCCATGATAATCATGGCCTTAGAGGGATGAGTGGGTCAGAGCCTAGAAGGGGCATATATATGATGGCGGAGGGAGGAGGAGGAGGGAGGAGGAGGAGATGATAGCATTGTAAAAGTTAACAAGATAGTTAGTTTAAGCAGAAAGTGAGGAGAGGTTAGAGATAAGGGTAGATGTCAGAGGAGAGAGTTCAATTAAGCTGAGGTATCGAGTAGGACAGGGGTGAGGGGAATGAGAGGTGGTGGATGATGAGAGCAGAAGAGGTCATGTACAAATAGACCTTGTTAGTCAGAGAGCAGTCATTCCAGAGGGCACGTGAGAAGTGAAGAGTAAAGTGAGACATGGAATGTGGATTACATTAGATGGGTTAATACACTTAGCAGGGAGGTGGAGAGAGAGAGGCAAGAGGCAGAGAGTGGTGCAGGGGTTGAGGAAGAGATGTTGCATGTACCTTATCAGAACATTAAAGAACATCAATTCACACTGGTGCAGAGTTGATGATGAATCCAGTTCACCTCCAATTCAATTTTAACAGAAATGTTTCATTCTTCATTACTGAAAAAAAAGAAAAGTAAAAAACATTTCATTACTATTTTCAAAATGGATTGAATTCCCCCAACAATGACTATGTGTTACCAATATATCCCTCTCAGTCCCACTGCAGCATATACTGTACCAGTGTGAAAGTAGGAAGGTACACAGTACCGGTAAAACAATACGTGCCGGTACTATGCACCATATGAATTATAAGGGGATGTAAATCTCCCAGTCTCTCTCCATATCCGCAACAGAGCGGGCTCCGGTCAGTGGCATGGATGCCCATATATGGGTATGCTCATATTTGGGCATCCCATGTCACTGACCGGAGCCGGCTCTGAGTATAGGAATATATGCGGAGACGCAGAGGTGCAAGGAAATGGGAGGAGGCACGGTGAGAAACAGGGAGAGACCACAGGAAGATAGAGGGCAACAACTTCCACAAGGTACTTGTATGGGTATAATTGTTTGTATTTTGTACAGAGGGGGTAATTTCAGATAAAATACAATTCTCCACCCTCTACGAAACAATTCCACTTTGTTCAGTAAGCCAGAAAGTCTTGGTCCCATGTGGACTGAATTTAATGCAAATAAGGTCCTTAATACACAAGTAAAGAATAAAGTTACTTATTCTCTACTGTAAGAAGTGCCACATTGCCCACTATTTGGGTCCTGTGCCCAGATTGTGACCATGCATGGCAGAGGTGAGATTCCCCCAACTCCAATTTGCTACACTCTCCAAGAGAGATAATTGTGATCAGAGGTGGAACTAGGGGAGGGTGTGAGCAGGGTCACTGCCCAGGGAGTAACCTGACTGGGGGCACGGAAATCTCATTTAGTGCATATGTTGCGGCACTGCATTGATTGACCGGTCAATCTGCACTGCTGCCTGTCACAGTGACATCCTGATCGGGCACTGTGATCAGCTATAGCACTGACCCAGGTGAGATAGTTCAGCACTTTACAAGGAGGGAACAGATGTTGTGGGTGACAGATGCTGGAGGTAGGCCAAGACTGTTGGCCAGAGTAACGTGGAGACTTACTGCACTCTGCATGCCCATCCTCTCCCTGACATCAGGGGAAGGAAGTGGCCCTGGGGTG